>NW_027601268.1:0-15000 GCF_053455715.1 Rhinoraja longicauda | reverse complement strand
GCAGGTGTGAGTAGTGTAGATGAGGCATGTTGGTCGGTGTGGGCAGGTGGGACTAGTGTAGATGGGGCATGTTCGTCGGTGTGGGCAAGTGGGCCTAGTGTAGATGGGGCATGATGGTCGGTGTGGGCAGGTGGGACTAGTGTAGATGGGGCATGTTGGCAGGTGTGGGAAGGTGGGACTAGTGTAGAAGGGGCATGTTGGCAGATGTGGGCAGGTGGGTCTAGTGTAGATGGGGCATGTTGGCCGGTGTGGGCAGGTGGGACTAGTGTAGATTAGGCATGTTGGCAGGTGTGGGCAGGTGGGACTAGTGTAGATGGGGCATGTTGGCAGGTGTGGGCAGGTGGGACTAGTGTAGATGGGGCATGTTGGCCGGTGTGGGCAGGTGGGACTAGTGTAGATGGGGCATGTTAGTCGGTATGGGACTAGTGTAGATGGGGCATGTTGGTCGGTGTGGGCAGGTGGGGACTAGTGTAGATGGGGCATGTTGGCCGGTGTAGATGGGGCATGTTGGCAGGTGTGGGCAGGTGGGACTAGTGTAGATGGGGCATGTTGGTCGGTGTGGGCAGGTGGGACTAGTGTAGATGGGGCATGTTGGTCGGTGTGGGCAGGTGGGACTAGTGTAGGATGGGGCATGTTGTTCGGTGTGGGCAGGTGGGACTAGTGTAGATGGGGCATGTTGGTCGGTGTGGGCAGGTGGGACTACTGTAGATGGGGCATGTTGGCCGGTGTAGATGGGGCATGTTGGTCGGTGTGGGCTTGTGGGACTAGTGTAGATGGGGCATGTTGGTCAGTGTGGGCAGGTGGGACTAGTGTAGATGGGGCATGTTGGTCGGTGTGGGCAGGTGGGACTAGTGTAGATGGGGCATGTTGGCCGGTGTAGATGGGGCATGGTGGCAGATGTGGGCAGGTGGGACTAGTGTAGACGGGGCATGTTGGTGGGACTAGTGTAGATGGGACATGTTGGCGGTGTAGGTGGGGCATGGTGGGAGGTGTGGGCAGGTGGGACTAGTGTAGATGGGGCATGTTGGCCGGTGTGGACAGATGGGACTAGTGTAGATGGGGCATGTTGGACGGTGTAGATGGGGCATGTTGGTCGGTGTGGGCAGGTGGGATTAGTGTAGATGGGGCATGTTAGTCGGTGTGGGCAGGTGGGACTAGTGTAGATGGGGCATGTTGGCCGGTGTAGATGGGGCATGTTGGCAGGTGTGGGCAGGTGGGACTAGTGTATATGGGGCATGTTGGTCGGTGTGGGCGAGTGGGACTAGTGTAGATGGGGCATGTTAGTCGGTGTGGGGAGGTAGGACTAGTGTAGATGGGGCATGTTGGTCGGTGTGGGCGGGTGGGACTAGTGTAGATGGGGCATGTTGGTCGGTGTGGGCAGGTGGGACTAGTGTAGATGGGGCATGTTGGACGGTGTAGATGTGGAATGTTGGTCGGTGTGGGCAGGTGGGACTAGTGTAGATGGGGCATGTTGGTCGGTGTGGGCAGGTGGGACTAGTGTAGCTGGGGCATGTTGGTCGGTGTGGGCAGGTGGGACTAGTGTAGATGGGGCATGTTGGTCGGTGTGGGCAGGTGGGACTAGTGTAGATTGGGCATGTTAGTCGGTATGGGCAGTTGGAATTAGTGTAGATGGGGCATGTTGGCCGGTGTGGGCTGGTGGGACTAGTGTAGATGGGGCATGTTAGTCGGTGTGGGCAGGTGGGACTAGTGTAGATGGGGCACGTTGGCCGGTGTAGATGGGGCATGTTGGCAGGTGTGGGCAGGTGGGACTAGTGTATATGGGGCATGTTGGTCGGTGTGGGCAGGTGGAACTAGTGTAGATGGGGCATGTTGGTCGGTGTGGGCAGGTGGGACTAGTGTAGATGGGGCATGTTGGACGGTGTAGATGTGGAATGTTGGTCGGTGTGGGCAGGTGGGACTAGTGTAAATGGGGCATGTTGGTCGGTGTGGGCAGGTGGGACTAGTGTAGCTGGGGCATGTTGGTCGGTGTGGGCAGGTGGGACTAGTGTAGATGGGGCATGTTGGTCTGTGTGGGCAGGTGGGACTAGTGTAGATTGGGCATGTTAGTTGGTGTGGGCAGTTGGAATTAGTGTAGATGGGGCATGTTGGCCGGTGTGGGCTGGTGGGACGAGTGTAGATGGGGCATGTTAGTCGGTGTGGGCAGGTGGGACTAGTGTAGATGGGGCATGTTGGCCGGTGTAGATGGGGCATGTTGGCAGGTGTGGGCAGGTGGGACTAGTGTATATGGGGCATGTTGGTCGGTGTGGGCGAGTGGGACTAGTGTAGATGGGGCATGTTAGTCGGTGTGGGGAGGTAGGACTAGTGTAGATGGGGCATGTTGGTCGGTGTGGGCGGGTGGGACTAGTGTAGATGGGGCATGTTGGTCGGTGTGGGCAGGTGGGACTAGTGTAGATGGGGCATGTTGGACGGTGTAGATGTGGAATGTTGGTCGGTGTGGGCAGGTGGGACTAGTGTAGATGGGGCATGTTGGTCGGTGTGGGCAGGTGGGACTAGTGTAGCTGGGGCATGTTGGTCGGTGTGGGCTGGTGGGACTAGTGTAGATGGGGCATGTTAGTCGGTGTGGGCAGGTGGGACTAGTGTAGATGGGGCATGTTGGCCGGTGTAGATGGGGCATGTTGGCAGGTGTGTGCAGGTGGGACTAGTGTATATGGGGCATGTTGGTCGGTGTGGGCGAGTGGGACTAGTGTAGATGGGGCATGTTAGTCGGTGTGGGGAGGTAGGACTAGTGTAGATGGGGCATGTTGGTCGGTGTGGGCGGGTGGGACTAGTGTAGATGGGGCATGTTGGTCGGTGTGGGCAGGTGGGACTAGTGTAGATGGGGCATGTTGGACGGTGTAGATGTGGAATGTTGGTCGGTGTGGGCAGGTGGGACTAGTGTAGATGGGGCATGTTGGTCGGTGTGGGCAGGTGGGACTAGTGTAGCTGGGGCATGTTGGTCGGTGTGGGCAGGTGGGACTAGTGTAGATGGGGCATGTTGGTCGGTGTGGGCAGGTGGGACTAGTGTAGATTGGGCATGTTAGTCGGTGTGGGCAGTTGGAATTAGTGTAGATGGGGCATGTTGGCCGGTGTGGGCTGGTGGGACTAGTGTAGATGGGGCATGTTAGTCGGTGTGGGCAGGTGGGACTAGTGTAGATGGGGCACGTTGGCCGGTGTAGATGGGGCATGTTGGCAGGTGTGGGCAGGTGGGACTAGTGTATATGGGGCATGTTGGTCGGTGTGGGCGAGTGGGACTAGTGTAGATGGGGCATGTTAGTCGGTGTGGGGAGGTAGGACTAGTGTAGATGGGGCATGTTGGTCGGTGTGGGCGGGTGGGACTAGTGTAGATGGGGCATGTTGGGCGGTGTAGGCAGGTGGGACTAGTGTAGATGGGGCATGTTGGCCGGTGTGGGCCGGTGGGACTAGTGTAGATGGGGCATGTTGGTCGGTGTGGGCAGGTGGGACTAGTGTAGATGGGGGATGTTGTTCGGTGTGGGCAAGTGGGACTAGTGTAGATGGGGCATGTTGGTCGGTGTGGGCAGGTGGGACTACTGTAGATGGGGCATGTTGGCCGGTGTAGATGGGGCATGTTGGTCGGTGTGGGCATGTGGGACTAGTGTAGATGGGGCATGTTGGTCGGTGTGGGCAGGTGGGACTAGTGTAGATGTGGCATGTTGGTCGGTGTGGGCAGGTGGGACTAGTGTAGATGGGGCATGTTAGTCGGTGTGGGCAGTTGGAACTAGTGTAGATGGGGCATGTTGGTCGGTGTGGGCAGGTGGGACTAGTGTAGATGGGGCATGTTGGTCGGTGCGGGTGGATGGGACTAGTGTAGATGCGGCATGTTTGCCGGTGTGGGCAGGTGGGACTGGTGTAGATGGGGCAGGTTGGTCGGTGTGGGGAGGTGGGACTTGTGTAGATGGGGCATGTTGGTCGGTGTGGGCAGGTGGGACTAGTGTAGATGGGGCATGTTAGTCGGTGTGGGCAGTTGGAATTAGTGTAGATGGGGCATGTTGGCCGGTGTGGGCTGGTGGGACTAGTGTAGATGGGGCATGTTAGTCGGTGTGGGCAGGTGGGACTAGTGTAGATGGGGCATGTTGGTCGGTGTGGGCAGGTGGGACTAGTGTAGATGGGGCATGTTGTTCGGTGTGGGCAGGTGGGACTAGTGTAGATGGGGCATGTTGGTCGGTGTGGGCAGGTGGGACTAGTGTAGATGGGGCATCTTGGTCAGTGTGGGCAGGTGGGACTACTGTAGATGGGACATGTTGGCCGGTGTAGATGGGGCATGTTGGTCGGTGTGGGCAGATGGCACTAGTGTAATGGGGCATGTTGGTCGGTTTGGGCGAGTGGGACTAGTGTAGATGGGGCATGTTGGTCGGTGTGGGCAGGTGGGACTTGTGCAGATGGGGCATGTTGGTCGGTGTGGGCAGGTGGGACTAGTGTAGATGGGGCATGTTGGTCGGTGTGGGCAGGTGGGACTAGTGTAGATGGGGCATGTTGGACGGTGTAGATGTGGAATGTTGGTCGGTGTGGGCAGTTGGGACTAGTGTAGATGGGGCATGTTGGTCGGTGTGGGCAGGTGAGACTAGTGTAGCTGGGGCATGTTGGTCGGTGTGGGCAGGTGGGACTAGTGTAGATGGGGCATGTTGGTCGGTGTGGGCAGGTGGGACTAGTGTAGATGGGGCATGTTAGTCGGTGTGGGCATTTGGAATTAGTGTAGATGGGGCATGTTTGCCGGTGTGGGCTGGTGGGACTAGTGTAGATGGGGCATGTTAGTCGGTGTGGGCAGGTGGGACTAGTGTAGATGGGGCATGTTGGCCAGTGTAGATGGGGCATGTTGGCAGGTGTGGGCAGGTGGGACTCGTGTATATGGGGCATGTTGGTCGGTGTGGGCGAGTGGGACTAGTGTAGATGGGGCATGTTAGTCGGTGTGGGGAGGTAGGACTAGTGTAGATGGGGCATGTTGGTCGGTGTGGGCGGGTGGGACTAGTGTAGATGGGGCATGTTGGTCGGTGTGGGCGGGTGGGACTAGAGTAGATGGGGCATGTTGGTCGTTGTGGGCAGGTGGGACTAGTGTAGATGGGGCATGATGTTCGGTGTGGGCAGGTGGGACTAGTGTAGATGGGGCATGTTGGTCGGTGTGGGCAGGTGGGACTACTGCAGATGGGGCATGTTGGCCGGTGTAGATGGGGCATGTTGGTTGGTGTGGGCAGGTGGGACTAGTGTAGATGGGGCATGTTGGTCGGTGTGGGCAGGTGGGACTAGTGCAGATGGGGCATGTTGGTCGGTGTGGGCAGGTGGGACTAGTGTAGATGGAGCATGTTGGTCGTTGTGGGCAGGTGGGACTATTGTAGATGGGGCATGTTGGTCAGTGTGGGCAGGTGGGACTAGTGTAGATGGGGCATGTTGGTCGGTGTGGGCAGGTGGGACTAGTGTAGATGGGGCATGTTTGTCGGTGTGGGCAGGTGGGACTAGTGTAGATGGGGCATGTTGGCCGGTGTGGGCAGGTGGGACTAGTGTACATGGGGCAAGTTGGTCGGTGTGGGGAGGTGGGACTAGTGTAGATGGGGCATGTTGTTCAATGTGGGCGGGTAGGACTAGTGTAGATGGGGCACGTTGGTCGATGTGGGACTAGTGAAGATGGGGCATGTTGGTCGGTGTGGGCAGGTGGGACTGGTGTAGATGGGGCATGTTGGCCGGTGTGGGCAGGTGGGACTAGTGTAGATGGGGCATGTTAGACGGTGTAGATGGGGCATGTTGGTCGGTGTGGGCAGGTGGGACTAGTGTAGATGGAGCATGTTGGTCAGTGTGGGCAGGTGGGACTAGTGTAAATGGGGCATGTTGGACAGTGTGGGCATGTGGGACTAGTGTAGATGGGGCATGTTGGCCGGTGTGGGCAGGTGGGGCTCGTGTAGATGGGGCATGTTGACTAGTGTGGGCAGGTGGAACTATTGTAGATGGGGTATATTGGTCAGTGTGGGCAGGTGGGACAAGTGTAGATGGGGCATGTTGTTCGGTGTGGGCAGGGGTGGGACTAGAGTAGATGGGGCATGTTGGTCGGTGTGGGCAGGTGGGACTAGTGTAGATGGGGCATGATGTTCGGTGTGGGCAGGTGGGACTAGTGTAGATGCGGCATGTTGGTCGGTGTGGGCAGGTGGGACTAGTGTAGATGGGGCATGTTGGTCAGTGTGGGCAGGTGGGACTAGTGTAGATGGAGCATGTTGGTCGTTGTGGGCAGGTGGGACTAGTGTAGATGGGGCATGTTGGACGGTGTAGATGGGGCATGTTGGTCGGTGTGGGCAGGTGGGACTAGTGTAGATGGGGCATGTTGGTCAGTGTGGGCAGGTGGGACTACTGTAGATGGGACACGTTGGCCGGTGTAGATGGGGCATGTTGGTCGGTGTGGGCAGGTGGAACTAGTGTAGATGGGGCATGTTGGTCGGTGTGGGCAGGTGGGTCTAGTGTAGATGGGGCATGTTGGTCGTGTGGGCATGTGGGACTACTGTAGATGGGACATGTTGGCCGGTGTAGATGGGGCATGTTGGTCGGTGTGGGCAGGTGGAACTAGTGTAGATGGGGCATGTTGGTCGGTGTGGGCAGGTGGGTCTAGTGTAGATGGGGCATGTTGGTCGTGTGGGCATGTGGGACTAGTGTAGATGGGGCATGATGTTCGGTGTGGGCAGGTGGGACTAGTGTAGATGGTGCATGTTGGTCGGTGTGGGCAAGTGGGACTACTGTAGATGGGGCATGTTGGTCGTGTGGGCAGGTGGGACTGGTGTAGTTGGGGCATGTTGGTCGGTGTGGGCAGGTGGAACTAGTGTAGATGGAGTATGTTGGTCGTTGTGGGCAGGTGGGACTAGTGTAGATGGGGCATTTTGGCCGGTGTAGATGGGGCATGTTGGTCGGTGTGGGCAGGTGGGTCTAGTGTAGATGGGGCATGTTGGCCGGTGTGGGCAGGTGGGACTAGTGTATATGGGGCATGTTGTTCAATGTGGGCAGGTGGGACTAGTGTAGATGGGGCATGTTGGTCGGTGTGGGCAGGTGGGACTACTGTAGATGGGGCATGTTGGTCGTTGTGGGCAGGTGGGACTAGTGTAGATGGGGAATGTTGGTCGGTGTGGGCAGGTGGGACTAGTGTATATGGGGCATGTTGGTCTGTGTGGTCGGGTGGGACTAGTGTAGATGGGGCATGTTGGCCGGAGTGGGCAGGTGGGACTAGTGTACATGGGGCATGTTAGTCGGTGTGGGAAGGTGGGACTAGTGTAGATGGGGCATGTTGTTCGGTGTGGGCAGGTGAGACTAATATAGATGGGGCATGTTGGTCGGTGTGGGCAGGTGGGACTGGTGTAGATGGGGCATGGTGGACGGTGTAGATGGGGCATGTTGGTCGGTGTGGGCAGGTGGGACTAATATAGATGGGGCATGTTGGTCGGTGTGGGCAGGTGGGACTAGAGTAGATGGGGCATGTTGGTCGGTGTGGGCAGGTGGGACTAGTGTACATGGGGCATGTTAGTCGGTGTGGGCAGGTGGGACTAGTGTAGATGGGGCATGTTAGTCGGTGTGGGCAGGTGGGACCAGTGTAGATGGGGCATGTTAGTCGGTGTGGGACTAGTGTAGATGGGGCATGTTGGTCAGTGTGGGCAGGTGGGACTGGTGTTCATGGAGCATGTTGGTCGGTGTGGGACTAGTGTAGATGGGGCATGTTGGTCGGTGTGGGAAGGTGGGACTACTGTAGGTGGGGCATGTTGGCCGGTGTGGGCAGGTGGGACTAGTGTACATGGGGCATGTTGGTCGGTGTGGGAAGGTGGGACTAGTGTAGATGGGGCATGTTGTTCGGTGTGGGCGGGTGGGACTAGTGTAGATGGGGCATGTTGGTCGGTGTGGGACTAGTGTAGATGGGGCATGTTGGCCGGTGTGGGCAGGTGGGACTAGTGTAGATGGGGCATGTTGGCCGGTGTGGGCAGGTGGGGCTCGTGTAGATGGGGCATGTTGATCGGTGTGGGCAGGTGGGACTAGTGTAGACGGGGCATGTTGGCCGGTGTGGGAAGGTGGGACTAGTGTAGTTGGGGCATGTTGTTCGGTGTGGGCGGGTGGGACTAGTGTAGATGGGGCATGTTGGTCGGTGTGGGCAGGTGGGACTAGTGTAGATGGGGAATGTTGGTCGGTGTGGGCAGGTGGGGCTCGTGTAGATGGGGCATGTTGGACGGTGTGGGCATGTGGGACTAGTGTAGATGGGGCATGTTGGCCGGTGTGGGCAGGTGGGGCTCGTGTAGATGGGGCATGTTGGTCGGTGTGGGCAGGTGGGACTAGTGTAGACGGGGCATGTTGGCCGGTGTGGGCAGGTGGGACTAGTGTAGATGGGGAATGTTGGTCGGTGTGGGCAGGTGGGACTAGTGTAGATGGGGCATGTTGGTCGTTGTGGGCAGGTGGGACTAGTGTAGATGGGGAATGTTGGTCGGTGTGGGCAAGTGGGACTACTGTAGATGGGGCATGTTGGTCGTGTGGGCAGGTGGGACTGGTGTAGTTGGGGCATGTTGGTCGGTGTGGGCAGGTGGAACTAGTGTAGATGGAGCATGTTGGTCGTTGTGGGCAGGTGGGACTAGTGTAGATGGGGCATGTTGGCCGGTGTAGATGGGGCATGTTGGTCGGTGTGGGCAGGTGGGTCTAGTGTAGATGGGGCATGTTGGCCGGTGTGGGCAGGTGGGACTAGTGTATATGGGGCATGTTGTTCAATGTGGGCAGGTGGGACTAGTGTAGATGGGGCATGTTAGTCGGTGTGGGCAGGTGGGACTAGTGTAGATGGGGCATGTTAGTCGGTGTGGGCAGGTGGGACCAGTGTAGATGGGGCATGTTGGTCGGTGTGGGACTAGTGTAGATGGGGCATGTTGGTCAGTGTGGGCAGGTGGGACTGGTGTTCATGGAGCATGTTGGTCGGTGTGGGACTAGTGTAGATGGGGCATGTTGGTCGGTGTGGGAAGGTGGGACTACTGTAGGTGGGGCATGTTGGCCGGTGTGGGCAGGTGGGACTAGTGTACATGGGGCATGTTGGTCGGTGTGGGAAGGTGGGACTAGTGTAGATGGGGCATGTTGTTCGGTGTGGGCGGGTGGGACTAGTGTAGATGGGGCATGTTGGTCGGTGTGGGACTAGTGTAGATGGGGCATGTTGGCTGGTGTGGGCAGGTGGGACTAGTGTAGATGGGGCATGTTGGCCGGTGTGGGCAGGTGGGACTAGTGTAGATGGGGCATGTTGGACGGTGTGGGCAGGTGGGACTACTGTAGGTGGGGCATGTTGGCCGGTGTGGGCAGGTGGGACTAGTGTACATGGGGCATGTTGGTCGGTGTGGGCAGGTGGGACTAGTGTAGATGGGGCATGTTGGTCGGTGTGGACAGGTGGGACTAGTGTAGATGGGGCATGTTGGCTGGTGTGGGCAGGTGGAGCTCGTGTAGATGGGGCATGTTGGACGGTGTGGGCAGGTGGGGCTCGTGTAGATGGGGCATGTTGGACGGTGTGGGCAGGTGGGACTAGTGTAGATGGGGCATGTTGGCCGGTGTGGGCAGGTGGGGCTCATGTAGATGGGGCATGTTGGACGGTGTGGGCATGTGGGACTAGTGTAGATGGGGCATGTTGGCCGGTGTGGGCAGGTGGGGCTCGTGTAGATGGGGCATGTTGGTCGGTGTGGGCAGGTGGGACTAGTGTAGACGGGGCATGTTGGCCGGTGTGGGAAGGTGGGACTAGTGTAGATGGGGCATGTTGTTCGGTGTGGGCGGGTGGGACTAGTGTAGATGGGGCATGTTGGTCGGTGTGGGCAGGTGGGACTAGTGTAGATGGGGAATGTTGGTCGGTGTGGGCAGGTGGGGCTCGTGTAGATGGGGCATGTTGGACGGTGTGGGCATGTGGGACTAGTGTAGATGGGGCATGTTGGCCGGTGTGGGCAGGTGGGGCTCGTGTAGATGGGGCATGTTGGTCGGTGTGGGCAGGTGGGACTAGTGTAGACGGGGCATGTTGGCCGGTGTGGGAAGGTGGGACTAGTGTAGATGGGGCATGTTGTTCGGTGTGGGCGGGTGGGACTAGTGTAGATGGGGCATGTTGGTCGGTGTGGGCAGGTGGGACTAGTGTAGATGGGGAATGTTGGTCGGTGTGGGCAGGTGGGACTAGTGTAGATGGGGCATGTTGGACGTTGTGGGCAGGTGGGACTAGTGTAGATGGGGAATGTTGGTCGGTGTGGGCAAGTGGGACTACTGTAGATGGGGCATGTTGGTCGTGTGGGCAGGTGGGACTGGTGTAGTTGGGGCATGTTGGTCGGTGTGGGCAGGTGGAACTAGTGTAGATGGAGCATGTTGGTCGTTGTGGGCAGGTGGGACTAGTGTAGATTGGGCATGTTGGCCGGTGTAGATGGGGCATGTTGGTCGGTATGGGCAGGTGGGTCTAGTGTAGATGGGGCATGTTGGCCGGTGTGGGCAGGTGGGACTAGTGTATATGGGGCATGTTGTTCAATGTGGGCAGGTGGGACTAGTGTAGATGGGGCATGTTGGTCGGTGTGGGCAGGTGGGACTACTGTAGATGGGGCATGTTGGTCGGTGTGGGCAGGTGGGACTAGTGTAGATGGGGAATGTTGGTCGGTGTGGGCAGGTGGGACTAGTGTATATGGGGCATGTTGGTCGGTGTGGTCGGGTGGGACTAGTGTAGATGGGGCATGTTGGCCGGAGTGGGCAGGTGGGACTAGTGTACATGGGGCATGTTAGTCGGTGTGGGAAGGTGGGACTAGTGTAGATGGGGCATGTTGTTCGGTGTGGGCAGGTGAGACTAATATAGATGGGGCATGTTGGTCGGTGTGGGCAGGTGGGACTAGTGTAGATGGGGCATGGTGGTCGGTGTGGGCAGGTGGGACTGGTGTAGATGGGGCATGGTGGACGGTGTAGATGGGGCATGTTGGTCGGTGTGGGCAGGTGGGACTAATATAGATGGGGCATGTTGGTCGGTGTGGGCAGGTGGGACTAGAGTAGATGGGGCATGTTGGTCGGTGTGGGCAGGTGGGACTAGTGTACATGGGGCATGTTAGTCGGTGTGGGCAGGTGGGACTAGTGTAGATGGGGCATGTTAGTCGGTGTGGGCAGGTGGGACAAGTGTAGATGGGGCATGTTGGTCGGTGTGGGACTAGTGTAGATGGGGCATGTTGGTCAGTGTGGGCAGGTGGGACTGGTGTACATGGAGCATGTTGGTCGGTGTGGGACTAGTGTAGATGGGGCATGTTGGTCGGTGTGGGAAGGTGGGACTACTGTAGGTGGGGCATGTTGGCCGGTGTGGGCAGGTGGGACTAGTGTACATGGGGCATGTTGGTCAGTGTGGGAAGGTGGGACTAGTGTAGATGGGGCATGTTGTTCGGTGTGGGCGGGTGGGACTAGTGTAGATGGGGCATGTTGGTCGGTGTGGGACTAGTGTAGATGGGGCATGTTGGCCGGTGTGGGCAGGTGGGACTAGTGTAGATGGGGCATGATGGCCGGTGTGGGTAGGTGGGACTAGTGTAGATGGGGCATGTTGGTCGGTGTGGGCAGGTGGGACAACTGTAGGTGGGGCATGTTGGCCGGTGTGGGCAGGTGGGACTAGTGTACATGGGGCATGTTGGTCGGTGTGGGCAGGTGGGACTAGTGTAGATGGGGCATGTTGGTCGGTGTGGACAGGTGGGACTAGTGTAGATGGGGCATGTTGGCTGGTGTGGGCAGGTGGAGCTCGTGTAGATGGGGCATGTTGGACGGTGTGGGCAGGTGGGGCTCGTGTAGATGGGGCATGTTGGACGGTGTGGTCGGGTGGGACTAGTGTAGATGGGGCATGTTGGCCGGAGTGGGCAGGTGGGACTAGTGTACATGGGGCATGTTAGTCGGTGTGGGAAGGTGGGACTAGTGTAGATGGGGCATGTTGGCCGGTGTGGGCAGGTGGGGCTCGTGTAGATGGGGCATGTTGGACGGTGTGGGCATGTGGGACTAGTGTAGATGGGGCATGTTGGCCGGTGTGGGCAGGTGGGGCTCGTGTAGATGGGGCATGTTGTTCGGTGTGG
Organism: Rhinoraja longicauda; assembly: GCF_053455715.1. Classification (NCBI taxonomy): domain Eukaryota; kingdom Metazoa; phylum Chordata; class Chondrichthyes; order Rajiformes; family Arhynchobatidae; genus Rhinoraja; species Rhinoraja longicauda. The sequence goes on along the minus strand of NW_027601268.1, from coordinate 2,953 downwards.
GCGGGTGGGACTAGTGTAGATGGGGCATGTTGGTCGGTGTGGGCAGGTGGGACTAGTGTAGATGGGGAATGTTGGTCGGTGTGGGCAGGTGGGGCTCATGTAGATGGGGCATGTTGGACGGTGTGGGCATGTGGGACTAGTGTAGATGGGGCATGTTGGCCGGTGTGGGCAGGTGGGGCTCGTGTAGATGGGGCATGTTGGTCGGTGTGGGCAGGTGGGACTAGTGTAGACGGGGCATGTTGGCCGGTGTGGGAAGGTGGGACTAGTGTAGATGGGGCATGTTGTTCGGTGTGGGCGGGTGGGACTAGTGTAGATGGGGCATGTTGGTCGGTGTGGGCAGGTGGGACTAGTGTATATGGGGCATGTTGGTCGGTGTGGGCAGGTGGGGCTCGTGTAGATGGGGCATGTTGGACGGTGTGGGCATGTGGGACTAGTGTAGATGGGGCATGTTGGCCGGTGTGGGCAGGTGGGGCTCGTGTAGATGGGGCATGTTGGTCGGTGTGGGCAGGTGGGACTAGTGTAGACGGGGCATGTTGGCCGGTGTGGGAAGGTGGGACTTGTGTAGATGGGGCATGTTGTTCGGTGTGGGCGGGTGGGACTAGTGTAGATGGGGCATGTTGGTCGGTGTGGGCAGGTGGGACTAGTGTATATGGGGCATGTTGGTCGGTGTGGGCAGGTGGGACTAGTGTAGATGGGGCATGTTGGCCGGAGTGGGCAGGTGGGACTAGTGTAGATGGGGCATGTTAGTCGGTGTGGGAAGGTGGGACTAGTGTAGATGGGGCATGTTGTTCGGTGTAGGCGGGTGGGACTAGTGTAGATGAGGCATGTTGGTCGGTGTGGGACTAGTGTAGATGGGGCATGTTGGCCGGTGTGGGCAGGTGGGACTAGTGTAGATGGGGCATGTTGGTCGGTGTGGGCATGTGGGACTAGTGTAGATGGAGCATGTTGGTCGGTGTGGGCAGGTGGGACTAGTGTAGATGGGGCATGTTGGCCGGTGTGGGCAGGTGGGACTAGTGTAGATGGGGCATGTTGGTCGGTGTGGGCAGGTGGGACTAGTGTAGATGGGGCATGTTGGTCGGTGTGGGCAGGTGGGACTAGTGTAGATGGGGAATGTTGGTCGGTGTGGGCAGGTGGGACTAGTGTAGATGGGGCATGTTGGTCGGTGTGGGACTAGTGTAGATGGGGCATGTTGGTCGGAGTGGGCAAGTATGCACTGTCAATAGAATAATGAAATTCTTAAAGGCCATCTATCTTCAGTAAGAATTTCATCGTTCTATGGGACATATGGCAATAAAATAGAAAGATAGTGTGGGGGGGGTATGGGGTGCACAGTGAGTAGAGGGTTAGCCTGGGACAGAGAGGGGGGGTTCCATGCTGCCAGCGTTGGCTGGGGACGAGGGGGTCGGGTGTGGAGGGAGGGCGCTGCCTCTGTAGGGTGATGGATGATAGACGATAGACAACAGGTGCAGGAGGAGGCCATTCGGCCCTTCCAGCCTGTACGTACTGCCATTCAATGTGATCATGGCTGATCATTCTCAATCAGTACCCCGTTCCTGCCTTCTCCCCATACTCCCTGACTTCTCTATCCTTAAGAGCTCTATCTAGCTCTCTCTTGAATGCATTCAGAGAATTGGCCTCCACTGCCCTCTGAGGCAGAGAATTCCACAGATTCACAACTCTCTGAGTGAAAAAGTTTTTCCTCATCCCCTTATTCTTAAACTGTAGCCCCTGGTTCTGGACTCCCCCAACATTGGGAACATGTTTCCTGCCTCTAAACGTGTCCAACCCTTTAATAATCTTATACGTTTCGATAAGATCCCCTCTCATCCTTCTAAATTCCAGTGTATACAAGCCTAGTCGCTCTCGATGCTGTCTGACCCACAGGTGGCCCTTGGAGTCGGCTTTGATCACAAATGCCCCGGGGCAGAACACAAGGCCGTCGTTTGCTGAACACACCTAGGGTGGCCCAGAGAGCACAACCCCAGCACAGCCCCCAACACAGCCCCCAACACGGCCCCCAACACAGCCCCCAGCACTGCCCCCAACACAGCCCCCAACACAGCCCCCAACACAGCCCCCAACACAGCCCCCAACACAGCCACCAACACTGCCACCAACACAGCCCCAGCACAGCCCCCAACACTGCCCCCAACACGGCCCCCAACACGGCCCCCAACACGGCCCCCAACACGGCCCCCAACACGGCCACCAACACAGCCCCAGCACTGCCCCCAACACTGCCCCCAACACGGCCCCCAACACGGGCCCCAACACTGTCCCCAGCACGGCCCCCAACACGGCCCCCAACACTGCCACCAACACAGCCCCAGCACAGCCCCCAACACAGCCCCCAACACTGTCCCCAGCACAGCCCCCAACACTGCCCCCCAACACGGCCCCCAACACGGCCCCCAACACTGCCCCCAACACGGCCCCCAACACTGGCCCCCAACACGGCCCCCAACACGGCCCCCAACACGGCCCCCAACACGGCCCCCAGTGTGGGGGGGGGGCTTTTAGCCCAGTGTGGGGGGGGGGCTATAGCCCAGTGTGGGGGGGGGGGCTCTAGCCCAGTGTGGGGGGGGGGGCTCTAGCCCAGTGTGGGGGGGGGGGGGGCTCTAGCCCAGTGTGGGGGGGGGGGGCTCTAGCCCAGTGTGGGGGGGGGGGCTCTAGCCCAGTGTGGGGGGGGGGGGGCTCTAGCCCAGTGTGGGGGGGGGGGGCTCTAGCCCAGTGTGGGGGGGGGGCGGGCTCTAGCCCAGTGTGGTGGGGGGGGGGGGGGGCTCTAGCCCAGTGTGGGGGGGGGGGGGCTCTAGCCCAGTGTGGGGGGGGGGGCTCTAGCCCAGTGTGGGGGGGGGCTCTAGCCCAGTGTGGGGGGGGGGGGGGGCTCTAGCCCAGTGTGGGGGGGGGGGGGCTCTAGCCCAGTGTGGGCGGGGGGGGGGGGCTCTAGCCCAGT
>NW_027601267.1:908358-921850 GCF_053455715.1 Rhinoraja longicauda | reverse complement strand
AAGGGGGAGGGGGGAAGGGGGTGGAGGTGGAGGGAGGGTAAGGGAGGGGGAGGGGAGGGGGGAGGGAGGGGGACCTCCCCTTTTCCCAGTACCCCTCTTTCCCCGTTGGGCCCGTCCCCATAGGGTTTCCATTGTAACCGGAAGGGGGGGAGGGAGGGTGGAAGGAGGGGGGAGGGGGAGAGGGATGGAAGGGTGGAGGGAGGGGGCTTTGGATGGAGGGAAGGAGGGAGGGTGGGGAGTTAGGGGGGGAGGGGTGAGGGAGGTGGGGACGGAGGGGGAGGGAGTTGGGGAGGAGGGGGGGAGGGAGTGGGGATGGAGGTGGGAAGGAGGGGGGAGGAAGGGGTTGAGGGGGGAAGGGGGACCTCCCCTTTTCCCAGTACCCCTCTTTCCCCCACCACCAAGCCCCCTCCGCATCGACCCCTGTTGTCCCCCTCCCCAGTCCCCATTCTCAGACCCCCCCATTCTCTCTCTCCCCCAGACACACTCTGTGCTTTTTTCGAAACACTTGCCCCGGTGGCCCACGAGCATAGGGGCCCCATGCTGATCTGTGTATGTTAAGTGACTTGCAATAACAAAAAACATTACTTTAAAACAATTAGTGCTTTTTTGGCAACATTCCCGGTGAGAAAGTGCTTCTCACGGCGAACTTTTTATTGCTTTTCGAAACAATGTAGCACCCATCTCACACAAGCATTGTGATGTCACAACCTGAAGACTTTTTTAAAAAAGGTCAGAAATAAAACGGGACCACCCGTTTTCCCAGTACCCCTCTTTCCCCGTTGGGCCCGTCCTCGTAGGGTTTCCATTGTAACCGGGAGGCGGGGAGGGAGGGAGGTGTGGAGGGAGGAGGGGAGGGAAGGGGGGGAGGGGAGGGCGGAAGGGGGGGAGGGGGGAGGGGGACCTCCCCTTTTCCCAGTACCCCTCTTTCCCCGTTGGGCCCGTCCTCGTAGGGTTTCCATTGTAACCGGGAGGCGGGGAGGGAGGGGGAGGGAGGGAGGAGGGGAGGGGGGAGGGGAAGGGGTGGGAGGGGAGGGGGAAGGGGGGAGGGGGGAGGGGGAAGGGGGGAGGTGGAGGGAGGGAGGGGGGAAGAGGGGAGGGAGGGGGACCTCCCCTTTTCCCAGTACCCCTCTTTCCCCATTGGGCCCGTCCCCGAGGGGTGAGGGAGGTGGGGAGGGATGGGGAGGGAGTTGGGGATGGAGGTGGGAGGAAGGGGTTGAGGGGGGAAGGGGGACTTCCCCTTTCTTTTTTCGAAACACTTGCCCCGGTGGCCCACGAGCATAGGGGCCCCATGCTGATCTGTGTATGTTAAGTGACTTGCAATAAAAAACACAACTTTAAAAAACAATCAGTTGCTTTTCGCAACAATGTAGTCCATCTCACCCAAGCATTGTGACGTCACAAGCTGAAGACCTTGAAATAAAAATTTTTAAATGTAAATTTGTAAAGAGCAGACACCCAATAGCAGCTGCTTGTCCATTGTGACATCACACGCTGAATACAACGGGGGGGGGGGGAAGGGGGGTCAGCTCGAGTTCATCTCACAGGGGCATTGTGACATCACAATGAAGATTAATCCGCACCGCAGCGCCCCCTTCTGTCAAAACTTCGATAAATCAGGGGGGGGGGGCAGCGCTTTAAAACCTCTGTAACTTAAAAAATATATGACCAAATTAAATGAAAATATCGCGGCCGGTTAGACGGGAGGTTGGTGATCAAGGCGGTGCAAAAACCGTGGCGCGACGGTTTACAGTTTTGCCGAAATCACTGATATATACACAAACCCAGGATACAAAACTATTTATAAACAAGATCTGAGTTTTAATAGTATACTAGCACAAGTGTGCCCGTTGGGCCCGTCCTCGTAGGGTTTCCATTGTAACCGGGAGGGGAGTGGGAGGGAGGGGAGGGGGAAGGGGGAGGGGGAAGGTGGAGGGAGGGAGGGGGGAAGAGGGGAGGGAGGGAGACCTCCCCTTTTCCCAGTACCCCTCTTTCCCCATTGGGCCCGTCCCCGAGGGGTGAGGGAGGTGGGGAGGGATGGGGAGGGAGTTGGGGAGGAAGGGAGGGGGAGGGAGGGGGAGGGGGAGGGAGGGAGGAGGAGAGGGGGAGGGAGGGAGGAGGGGAGGGGGGAGGGAGAGAGGATGGAGGGGGTAGGGAGGGGGGAAAGGGGGAGGGAGGGGGACCTCCCCTTTTCCCAGTACCCCGCTTTCCCCGTTGGGCCCGTCCTCGTAGGGTTTCCATTGTTACCGGGAGGAGGGGAGGGAGGGAAGGGGGAGGGAGGGAGGAGGGAGGTGTGGAGGGAGGAGGGGAGTGGAGGGTTGGAGAGGGGAAGGGGGGGAGGGAGAGGGGAGGGAGGGGGGTAGGGAGGAGGGAGTGGGAGGGGAGGGGAGAAGGGGGAGGGAGGGGGACCTCCCCTTTTCCCACTACCAATCTTTCCCCGTTGGGCCCGTCCTCGTAGGGTTTCCATTGTAACCGGGAGGGGAGTGGGGGGGAGGGAAGGGAGGAGGGAGGGGGGAGGAAGTGGGGGAGGGGAGGGGGGGAGGGGGGAGGGAGAGTGGAGGGAGGGGTTATGGGGAGGGGGAGGGAGGGGGGAGGGAGGGGGACCACCCGTTTTCCCAGTACCCCTCTTTCCCCGTTGGGCCCGTCCTCGTAGGGTTTCCATTGTAACCGGGAGGCGGGGAGGGAGGGGGAGGGAGGGAGGAGGGAGGTGTGGAGGGAGGAGGGGAGGGAAGGGGGGAGGGGAGGGGAAGGGGAGGGGAAGAGGGGGAGGTGGAGGGAGAGGGGAGGGAGGGGGGAAGGGAGGAGGGAGGGGGACCTCCCCTTTTCCCAGTACCTCTCTTTCCCCGTTGGGCCCGTCCTCGTAAGGTTTCCATTGTAACCGGGAGGTGGGGAGGGAGGGGGGAGGGATGGAGGAGGGGAGGGGGATGGAGGGGGGGGAGGGGAGGGGGAAGGGGTGGGAGGGGAAGGGGGAGGGGGGAAGGGGGGGAGGTGGAGGGAGGGGGAGGGAGGGGGGAGGGAGGGGGAAGGGGGGAGGGAGGGGGAAGGGGGGAGGGAGGGGGACCTCTCCTTTTCCCAGTACCCCTCTTTCCCCGTTGGGCCCGTCCCCGAGGGGTGAGGGAGGTGGGGAGGGATGGGGAGGGAGTTGGGGAGGAGGGGGGGAGGGAGTGGGGATGGAGGTGGGAAGGAGTGGGGAGGAAGGGGTTGAGGGGGGAAGGGGGACCTCCCCTTTCTTTTTTCGTAACACTTGCCCCGGTGGCCCACGAGCATAGGGGCCCCATGCTGATCTGTGTATGTTAAGTGACTTGCAATTAAAAACACAACTTTAAAAAACAACCATTTGCTTTTCGCAACAATGTAGCACAAGCATTGTGACGTCACAAGCTGAAGACCTTTGAAAAAAAAGGTTAAAAATTAAAAAATGTAAATTTGTAAAGAGCATACACCCAATAGCAGCTGCTTGGCACAGGGGCATTGTGACATCACAATGAAGATTAATCCGCACCGCAGCGCCCCCCTTCTGTCAAAACTTCGATAAATCAGGGGGGGGCAGCGCTTTAAAACCTCTGTAACTTAAAAAATATATGACCAAATTAAATGAAAATATCGCGGCCGGTCAGACGGGAAGTTGGTGATCAAGGCGGTGCAAAAACCGTGACGCGACGGTTTACTGTTTTGCCGCAATCACTGATATATACACAAACCCAGGATACAAAAATATATTTATAAACAAGAAGTGAGTTTTAATAGTATATACCAGCACAAGTGTGCCCGTTGGGCCCGTCCTCGTAGGGTTTCCATTGTAACCGGGAGGGGAGTGGGGGGAGGGAAGGGGGAGGGAGGGAGGAAGGGAGGGGGAGGGGGGGGGGAGGGGAGAAGGGGGAGGGAGGGGGACCTCCCCTTTTCCCAGTACCCCTCTTTCCCGTTGGGCCCGTCCTCGTAGGGTTTCCATTGTAACCGAGAGGGGAGTGGGGGGGAGGGAAGGGAGGAGGGAGGGGGAGGGGAGGGGGAGGGAGTGGGGGAGGGGAGGGGGGAGGGAGAGTGGAGGGAGGGGTTATGGGGAGGGGGAAGGAGGGGGAAGGGGGGAGGGAGGGGGACCACCCGTTTTCCCAGTACCCCTCTTTCCCCGTTGGGCCCGTCCTCGTAGGGTTTCCATTGTAACCGGGAGGGGAGTGGGGGGTAGGGAAGGGGGAGGGAGGGAGGAAGGGAGGGGGAGGGAGGGGGGAGGGGGAGGGAGGAGGGGAGGGGGAGGGGAGGGGGAGGGGGAGGGAGGGGGGAGGGAGGAGGGGAGGGGAGGGGGGAGGGAGAGAGGATGGAGAGGGGTAAGGAGGGGGGAAAGGGGGAGGGAGGGGGACCTCCCCTTTTCGCAGTACCCCGCTTTCCCCGTTGGGCCCGTCCTCGTAGGGTTTCCATTGTTACCGGGAGGAGGGGAGGGAGGGAAGGGGTAGGGAGGGAGGAGGGAGGTGTGGAGGGAGGAGGGGAGGGGGAGGGGAGGGTTGGAGAGGGGAAGGGGGGGGAGGGAGAGGGTAGGGGGGAGGGAGGGGGAGGGGAGGGGAGAAGGGGGAGGGAGGGGGACCTCCCCTTTTCCCAGTACCCCTCTTTCCCCGTTGGGCCCGTCCTCGTAGGGTTTCCATTGTAACCGGGAGGGGAGTGGGGGGGAGGGAAGGGAGGAGGGAGGGGGGAGGGGAGGGGGAGGGAGTGGGGGAGGGGAGGGGGGGAGGGAGAGTGGAGGGAGGGGTTATGGGGAGGGGGAGGGAGGTGGAAGGGGGGAGGGAGGGGGACCACCCGTTTTCCCAGTACCCCTCTTTCCCCGTTGGGCCCGTCCTCGTAGGGTTTCCATTGTAACCGGGAGGCGGGGAGGGAGGGGGGAGGGAGGGAGGAGGGAGGTGTGGAGGGAGGAGGGGAGGGAAGGGGGGAGGGGGGAAGGGGAGGGGGAAGAGGGGGAGGTGGAGGGAGAGGGGAGGGAGGGGTGAAGGGAGGAGGGAGGGGGACCTCCCCTTTTCCCAGTACCCCTCTTTCCCCGTTGGGCCCGTCCTCGTAGGGTTTCCATTGTAACCGGGAGGTGTGGAGGGAGGGGGGAGGGATGGAGGAGGGGAGGGGGATGGAGGGGGAGAGGGGGGAAGGGGTGGGAGGGGAAGGGGGGGAGGGGGGAAGGGGGGGAGGTGGAGGGAGGGGGAAGGGGGGAGGGAGGGGGACCTCTCCTTTTCCCAGTACCCCTCTTTCCCCGTTGGGCCCGTCCCCGAGGGGTGAGGGAGGTGGGGAGGGATGGGGAGGGAGTTGGGGAGGAGGGGGGGAAGGAGTGGGGATGAAGGTGGGAAGGAGTGGGGAGGAAGGGGTTGAGGGGGGAAGGGGACCTCCCCTTTCTTTTTTCGTAACACTTGCCCCGGTGGCCCACGAGCATAGGGGCCCCATGCTGATATGTGTATGTTAAGTGACTTGCAATTAAAAACACAACTTTAAAAAACAACCATTGTAAAGAGCAGACACCCAATAGCAGCTGCTTGGCACAGAATAGGGAAGGGGGAGGGAAGGGGAGGGAGGGAGTAGGGGAGGTGAGGGGGAGGGGAGGGGGAAGGGGGGGATGGGGCAGGGAGAGGGGAGGGAGGGGGTAGGGAGGAGGGAGGGAGGGCAGGGGAGGGGGAGGGGGGTAGGGGGGGAGGGGGAGGGGAGGGGGGGAGGAAGGGGGACCTCCCCTTTTCCCAGTACCCCTCTTTCCCCGTTGGGCCCGTCCTCGTAGGGTTTCCATTGTAACTGGGAGGAGGGGAGGGAGGGAAGGGGGAGGGAGGGAGGAGGGAGGTGTGGAGGGAGGAGGGGAGGGGGAGGGAGGGGGGAGGGGAGGGGGAGGGAGGGGGGAGGGGAGGGGGGGAGGGAGAGGGGGGGGTGAGGGGGAGGGAGGGGGGAGGGAGGGGGAAGGGGGGAGGGAGGGGGACCTCCCCTTTTCCCAGTACCCCTCTTTCCCCGTTGGGCCCGTCCTCGTTGGGTTTCCATTGTACCTGGGAGGAGGGGAGTGAGGGGAGGGAGGGAAGGGGGAGGGAGGGAGGAGGGAGGTGTGGATGGAGGAGGGGAGGGGGAGGGAGGGGGGAGGGGAGGGGGGAGGGAGAGGGGTAGGGGGGGAGGGGGAGGGAGGGGGAGGGGAGGCGGGAAGGGGGGAGGGAGGGGGATCTCCCCTTTTCCCACTACCCCTCTTTCCCCGTTGGGCCCGTCCTCGTAGGGTTTCCATTGTAACCGGGAGGAGGGGAGGGATGGAAGGGGGAGGGAGGTAGGAGGGAGGTGTGGAGGGAGGAGGGGAGGGGGAGGGAGGGGAGGGGTGGTGAAGGGGAGGGAGAGGGGAGGGAGGGGTTAGGGGGGAGGGGGAGGGAGGGGGTGGGGAGGGGAGTGGGGGAGGGGGAAGGGAGGGAGGGGGAGGGAGAGGGGTAGGGGGAGGGGGATGGAGGGGAGGGGGAAGGGGGGAGGGAGGGGGACCTCCACTTTTCCCAGTACCCCTCTTTCCCCGTTGTGCCCGTCCTCGTAAGGTTTCCATTGTAACCGGGAGGAGGGGAGGGAGGGAAGGGGGAGGGAGGGAGGAGGGAGGTGTGGTGGGAGGAGGGGAGGGGAGGGGGAGGGGGACCTCCCCTTTTCCCAGTACCCCTCTTTCCCCGTTGGGCCCGGAGGCGGGGAGGGGGGGGGGAGGGAGGGAGGAGGGGAGGGGGATGGAGGGGGGAGGGGAGGGGAGGGGGGAAGGGTTGGGAGGGGAGGGGGAAGGGGTAGGAGGGGAGGGGGGAAGGGGGAAGTTGGAGGGAGGGGGGAGGGAGGGGGAGGGGGGAAGGGGGGAGGGAGGGGTTGAGGGGGGAAGGGGGACCTCCCCTTTCTTTTTTCGAAACACTTGCCCCGGTGGCCCACGAGCATAGGGGCCCCATGCTGATCTGTGTATGTTAAATGACTTGCAATAAAAAACACAACTTTAAAAAACAATCAGCTGCCTTTCGCAACAATGTTGCAACCATCTCACACAAGCATTGTGACGTCACAAGCTGAAGACCTTGAAAAAAAAGGTTAAAAATAAAAAATTTGTAAAGAGCAGACACCCAATAGCAGCTGCTTGTCCATTGTGACATCACACGCTGAAGACTAAATCCGCAGGGGGAGGGAGGGGGGTAGGGGGGGAGGGGGGAGGGGGAGGGAGGGGGGGAGGGGAAGGAGTGAGGGAGGGGAAGGAGGGAGGGAGGGGGACCTCCCCTTTTCCCAGTACCCCTCTTTCCCCGTTGGGCCCGTCCTCATAGGGTTTCCATTGTAACCGGGAGGAGGGGAGGGAGGGAAGGGGGAGGAGGGGAAGGGGGAGGGGAGGAGGGGAGGGGGGAGGGGGGAAGGTGGGGGAGTGCGGAGCGAGGGGGGAAGGGGAGGGGGGAAGGGGGGAGGGAGGGGGGATAGATAGATAGATAGATAGATAGATAGATAGATAGATAGATAGATAGATAGATAGATAGATAGATAGATAGATAGATAGATAGATAGGTAGGTAGGTAGGTAGGTAGGTAGGTAGATAGATAGATAGATAGATAGATAGATAGATAGATAGATAGATAGATAGATAGATAGATAGATAGATAGATAGATAGATAGATAGATAGATAGATAGATAGATAGATAGATAGATAGATAGATAGATAGATAGATAGATAGATAGATAGATAGATAGATAGATAGATAGATAGATAGATAGATAGATAGAAGGTAGATAGACTAGCACAAGTGTGCCCGTTGGGCCCGTCCTCGTAGGGTTTCCATTGTAACCGGGAGGTGAGTGGGGGGGGGAGGGAAGGGGGAGGGAGGGAGCAGGGGAGGGAGGGGGGGAAGGGAGGGAGCAGGGGAGGGAGGGGGGAGGGGAGGGGGGAAGGGGTGAAGGGAGGGGTAGTGGGGAGGGGGAGGGGGGATTGAGGGGGACCTCCCCTTTTCCCAGTACCCCTCTTTTCCCGTTGGGCCCATCCCCGTAGGGTTTCCATTGTAACTGGGAGGGGGGGGAGGGTGGAAGGAGGGAAGGGGGAGGGAGGGGGAGGGGAGGGGAAAGGGGGGAGGGAGGGGGACCTCCCCTTTTCCCAGTACCCCTCTTTCCCCGTTGGGCCCGTCCTCGTAGGGTTTCCATTGTAACCGGGAGGGGGGGAGGGAGGGAGGAGGGAGGTGTGGAGGGAGGAGGGGAGGGAGGTGGAGTGGAGGGGGGAAGGGGGGAGGGGATGGGGGAGGGGGTTGGGGGGGGAGGGGAGGGGGGATGGAGGGGGACCTCCCCTTTTCCCAGTATCCCTCTTTCCCCGTTGGTCCCGTCCCCGTAGGGTTTCCATTGTAACCGGGAGGCGGGGAGGGATGGGGAGGGAGGGAGGAGGGGAAGGGGATGGAGGGGGGAGGGGAGGGGGAAGGGGGGAAGGGGGGAGGGGGGAAGGGGGGAGGTGGAGGGAGGGGGGAGGGAGAGGGGAAGGGGGGAGGGAGGGGGACCTCCCCTTTTCCCAGTACCCCTCTTTCCCCATTGGGCCCATCCCCGAGGGGTGAGGGAGGTGGGGAGGGATGGGGAGGGTGTTGGGAAGGAGTGGGGAGGAAGGGGTTGAGGGGGGAAGGGGGACCTCCCCTTTCTTTTTTCGCAACACTTGCCACGGTGGCCCACGAGCATAGGGGCCCCATGCTGATCTGTGTATGTTAAGTGACTTGCAATAAAAAACACAACTTTAAAAAACAATCAGTTGCTTTTCGCAACAAAGTAGCCCATCGCACCCAAGCATTGTGACGTCACAAGCTGAAGACCTTGAAAAAAAAGGTTAAAAATAAAAAAATGTAAATTTGTAAAGAGCAGACACCCAATAGCAGCTGCTTGTCCATTGTGACATCACACGCTGAATACCGCGGGGGGGGGAAGGGGGGTCAGCTCGAGTTCATCTCACAGGGGCATTGTGACATCACAATGAAGATTAATCCGCACCGCAGCGCCCCCCTTCTGTAAAAACTTCGATAAATCAGGGGGGGCAGCGCTTTAAAACCTCTGTAACTTAAAAAACACGCAACCAAATGAAATGAAAATATCGCGGCCGGTTAGCCGGGAGGTTGGTGATCAAGGCGGTGCAAAAACCGTGGCGCGACTGTTTACCGTTTTGCCGAAATCACTGATACAAATAAACATGTTACAAACATATTGATATATTCACAAGATCTGAGTTTTAAAGGTAGGTAGGTAGGTAGGTAGGTAGGTAGGTAGGTAGGTAGGTAGGTAGGTAGTTAGTTCGTTAGGTAGGTAGGTAGGTAGGTAGGTAGGTAGGTAGGTAGGTAGGTAGGTAGGTAGGTAGGTAGGTAGGTAGGTAGGTAGGTAGGTAGGTAGGTAGGTAGGTAGGTAGGTAGGTAGGTAGGTAGGTAGGTAGGTAGGTAGGTAGGTAGGTAGGTAGGTAGGTAGGTAGGTAGGTAGGTAGGTAGGTAGGTAGGTAGGTAGGTAGGTAGGTAGGTAGGTAGGTAGGTAGGTAGGTAGGTAGGTAGGTAGGTAGGTAGGTAGGTAGGTAGGTAGGTAGGTAGATAGATAGATAGATAGATAGATAGATAGATAGATAGATAGATAGATAGATAGATAGATAGATAGATAGACTAGCACAAGTGTGGCCGTTGGGCCCGTCCTCGTAGGGTTTCCATTGTAACCGGGAGGTGAGTGGGGGGGAGGGAAGGGGGAGGGAGGGAGCAGGGGAGGGAGGGGGGAAGGGAGGGAGCAGGGGAGGGAGGGGGGGAGGGGAGGGGGGAAGGGGGGGAGGGAGGGGGGTAGAGGGGAGGGAGGGGTGAGGGGAGGGGAGAGCGAGAGGGGAGGGATTGTGGTGGGGGGGAGGGGGGAGGGAGGGGGGAGGGGAATGGGGAAGGGGGGAGGGAGGGGGACCTCCCCTTTTCCCAGTTCACCTCTTTCCCCGTTGGGCCCGTCCTCGTAGGGTTTCCATTGTAACCGGGAGGAGGGGAGGGAGTGAAGGGGGGAGGAGGGTGTGGAGAGAGGAGGGGAGGGGAGGGGGGGAAGGGGGGAGGGGAGGGAGGGGGGTAGGGGGGGAGGGGGGGGAGGGTTTGGGGAGGGGGGAGGGGAGGGGGAAGGGTGGAGGGAGGGGGACCTCCCCTTTTCCCAGTACCCCTCTTTCCCCGTTGGGCCCGTCCTCGTAGGTTTTCCATTGTAACCGGGAGGAGGGGAGGGAGGGAAGGGGGAGGGAGGGGGGAGGGAGGTGTTGAGGGAGGAGGGGAGGGAAGGGGGAGGGGGAAGGGGGGGAGGGGGGAAGGGGGGGAGGTGGAGGGAGGGGGGAGGGAGGATGGGGGGAAGGGGGGAGGGAGGGGGGGAGGGAGGGGGACCTCCCCTTTTCCCAGTACCCCTCTTTCCCCGTTGGGCCCGTCCCCGTAGGATTTCCATTGTAACCGGGAGGGGCGAGGGAGGGTGGAAGGAGGGGAGAGGGATGGAAGGGTGGAGGGAGGGTGGAGGGAGGGATTGGGGAGGGAGGGATGGAGGGAGGGGGGGGAGTTAGGGGTGAGGGAGGGGGGAGGGAGTTGGGGAGGGAGGGGGAGGAGGGGGGAGGGAGTGGGGATGGAGGTGGGTTGAGTGGGGAAGGGGGACCTCCCCTTTTCCCAGTATCCCTCTTTCCCCCACCACCAAGCCCCCTCCGCAACGACCCCTGTTGTCCCCCTCCCCAGTCCCCCTTCGTGGATGGGGGACCGAGCTCAGGGGTGACCAAGCTTTTGCGGTTGCAGCTCCTAGACTGTGGAACAGCATCCCTCTCCCCATCAGAACTGCCCCCTCCATCCACTCCTTTAAGTCCAGGCTCAAAACCTATTTCTACTCCCTAGCGTTTGAGGCTCATTGAGGAGGTACTGTGAACTGTTTGCGTGCCACTGTATATTTCATTTTTTTCCTTAGTACCTAATCAGATGTACAGCACTTTGGTCAATGTGGGTTGTTTTTAAATGTGCTATACAAATAAAATTGACTTGACTTGACCAAGTGCTTCTCATAAAAAAATGTAATTTTCCAATAGCAGCTGCTTGTCCATTGTGACGTCACACGCTTTTCGCAACAATGTAGCAGCCATCTGACAGGGGCATTGTGACATCATAATCTGAAGACCTTCAATAAATCCGCACCACAGCGCCCCCTATAATTTAGGGGGGTGGGGAGCGCTTTAAAACCTCTGTAACTTTTTAAAAAATGTGACTGAATTAAATAAAAATATCATTTTCCAGCAGTCAACCGCGTGGTGATTAAGGCGGTGCAAAAACCGTGGCGCTACGGTTCACCGTTTTGCCGTAATCAGCGAAATCACAGATATATATATATATATTCATATATATATTTATAAACAAGATCTGAGTTTTAATAGTATACTAGCACAAGTGTGCCCGTTGGGCCCGTCCTCGTAGGGTTTCCATTGTAACCGGTAGGGGAGTGGGGGGAGGGAGGGAGGAGGGAGGTGTGGAGGGGGGAGGGGAGGGGGAGGGGAGAGGGGAAGGGAGGGGGGAGGGAGAGGGGAGGGAGAGGGGTAGGGGGGGAGGGGGGAGGGAGGGAGGGGGACCTCCCCTTTTCCCAGTACCCCGTTGGGCCCGTCCTCGTAGGGTTCCCATTGTAACCGGGAGGAGGGGAGGGAGGGAAGGGGGAGGGAAGGGAGGAGGGAGGTGGGGAGGGAGAGGGAGAGGGAGGGAGAGGGGAGGGAGGGGGTAGGGGGGGAGGGAGGGGGACCTCCCCTTTTCCCAGTACCCCTTTCCCCGTTGGGCCCGTCCTCGTAGGGTTTCCATTGTAACCGGGAGGAGGGGAGGGAGGGAAGGGGGAGGAAGGGAGGAGGGAGGTGTAGAGGGAGGAGGGGAGGGGGAGGGAGGGGGGGAGGGGAGGGGGAAGGGGGGAGGGAGAGTGGAGGGAGGGGGGTAGGGGGGAGGTGGAGGGAGGGGGGAGGGAGGGAGGGGGACCTCCCCTTTTCCCAGTTCCCCTCTTTCCCCGTTGGGCCGGTCCTCGTAGGGTTTCCATTGTAACCGGGAGGACGGGAGGGAGGGAAGGGGGAGGGAGGGAGGAGGGAGGTGTGGAGGGAGGAGGGGAGGGGGAGGGAGGGGGGAGGGGGAAGGGGGAGGGAGAGGGGTAGGGGGGAGGGGCAGGGAGGGGGGAAGGGGGGAGGAGGGGGACCTCCCCTTTTCCAAGTACCCCTCTTTCCCCGTTGGGCCCGTCCTCGTAGGGTTTCCTTTGTAACCGGGAGGAGGGGAGGGAGGGAAGGGCGATGGAGGGAGGCGGGAGGTGTG
Organism: Rhinoraja longicauda; assembly: GCF_053455715.1. Lineage (NCBI taxonomy): Eukaryota > Metazoa > Chordata > Chondrichthyes > Rajiformes > Arhynchobatidae > Rhinoraja > Rhinoraja longicauda. The sequence goes on along the minus strand of NW_027601267.1, from coordinate 909,610 downwards.
GAGGGAGGAGGGGAGGGGAGGGGGATGGGGGGAGGGAGAGGGGAGGGAGGGGGAGGGAGGGGGCCCGTCCCCGTAGGATTAGTACCTAATCAGATGTACAGCACTTTGGTCAACGTGGGTTGTTTTTAAATGTGCTATACAAATAAAATTGACTTGACTTGACAGCTTTTCGCAACAATGTAGCACAGGGGCATTGTGACGTCACACGCTGAATACCGCGGGGAGGGGGAAGGGGGGTCAGCTCGAGTTCATCTCACAGGGGCATTGTGACATCACAATGAAGACTAAATCCGCACCGCAGCGCCCCCCTTCTGTCAAAACTTCGATAAATGAGGGGGGGCAGCACTTTTAAACCTCTGTAACTTAAAGAATATGCGACCGAATTAAATAAAAACATCATTTTCCAGCAGCGAACCGCGTGGTGATTAAGGCGGTACAAAAATCGTGGCGCTACGGTTCACCGTTTTGCCGCAATTGCCGTAATTCAGCCGACACTCAGTGATATATATACATACAAGATCTGAGTTTTAATATAGACTAGACAAAGTGGGCCCGTTGGGCCCATTCCCCACTCCCCCATTCTCTCGTCCCCCATCCCCACTCTTACTCTCCCCACACTCTCCCCTTTGGCCCGTCCTCTTAGGGTTTCCATTGTATCCGGGAGGGGGTGAGGGAGTGAAGGGGGGAGGGAGGGAGAGGGAGGTTTGGGGGAGAGAGGTGTGGAGTGATCGAGGGGGAGGGAATGGTGGAGGGAGGGATGTGTTGAGGATGGAGGGTGGAGGGAGGGGGGGAGGGTGATGAGAGATGGGGTGGTATTTGTGGAGGGAGGGAGGGGGGGGGAAGAGAGGGGGGAGGGAGGGATGGGGGAGAGGGGAGGGATATGGACCTCCCCTTTTCCCAGTACCCCTCTTTCCCCCACCACCAATTCCCCTCCGCACTACCCCTGTTGTCCCATTCCCCATTCTCAGCCCCCCCCATTTGTTCTCCCCCATACACACTCTTGGCATCAGTTAAAGGCCCGGGGGGGGGGGGGGGGTGCGGGTGATCGGATCAGTGAAAAGTCCGGCGGTGGCGTGGGCTTCGGGAGATCGCATCATTCAAAGGCCCGGGGGGGGGGGGGGGGATAGTGGGGAGATGTTCTCCCGTGTGTGGGAGAGAGGAGAGAAGCAAGGGGAGAGAGGAGAGGTTAGCCGGTGATCGCGGGCTGGCGCCGCTAACGGCGTCCATTGTTTTGGTGCGAGTGAGGAGATGT
>NW_027601267.1:900858-907858 GCF_053455715.1 Rhinoraja longicauda | reverse complement strand
TCTGCCCACCTGCCTGTCCTTTCTATGGGACGTATACCCTGAATATTCAGTTCCCAGTCCCGATCCTCCTGCAGCCATGTCTCTGTAATCTACACAATGTCATATCTACCAATCTCTAACTGAGCCTCAGTTAGAGTCCAGAACCAGGGGGGGTCAGAGTTCAAGAATAAGGGGTAGGCCATTTAGGACTGAGACGAGGAGAAACTTTTTCACCCAGTGTTGTGAATCTGTGGAATTCTCTGCCTTAATCTAACTCTCTCTTGAAAACATGCAGTGAATTGGCCTCCAGGCTACTGTTTAGGGGCCTGTCGATAGCTCCCGTTAGTGTCTTCTTATCTTTACAATTCCTCAACTCTATCCACAGTGACTCTACATCGTCAGTCCCTATGTCACCCCTCCAGTGGCTAATGGAATCAAGGGATATGGGATAAAAGTAGGAACGTGGTACTGATTTTAGATTGGCCATGATCATATTGAATGGCTCGAAAGGCCGAATGGCCTACTCCTGCACCTATTTTCTACGTGACATTACAAGTCGGGATGCTCTTCTGAGTGCGGTGGGGGAATTCATGTTCCCGTCTCCATCACAGGGGACAGACCTCCAGTCTGTGGGTCTGCTACAAACCAACCGATTCCCATGCGATCTGGACTCAACCTCCTTCCTCCCTGCCTCTTGCAGAGACAATTTCCATCTCTCAAACCCTCCATCTCCACCCATGTTCCCAAGATGAGTCCATACTAAGACATTTGGGAAGTGTATTTTTAATAAACGTGGTTCCTCACCCACCAGTGTCTTTTATCATATCATATCATATCATATATATACAGCCGGAAACAGGCCTTTTCGGCCCTCCAAGTCCGTGCCGCCCAGTGATCCCCGTACATTAACACTATCCTAGGGACAATTTTTACATTTACATTTACCCAGCCAATTAACCTACATACCTGTACGTCTTTGGAGTGTGGGAGGAAACCGAAGATCTCGGAGAACACCCACGCAGGTCACGGGGAGAACGTACAAACTCCTTACAGTGCAGCACCCGTAGTCAGGATCGAACCTGAGTCTCCGGCGCTGCATTCGCTGTAAAGCAGCAACTCTACCGCTGCGCTACCATGACTAGTTCTGCTCGCCCTCCCCTAGCCAGAACAAGGATAGCCTTCTCCTATCACCTGTCACCCCACGAGCCTCCACATCATTCTCCAACATTTCAGTCACTTCTAACATCTTCCCATCCCCACCCCTTTCCACTATTGACTATTCCTTCTGCAAGTTCACTCATGCCATCCCACACAAAACCCACTGCCTATGTAGGAGGAGATGTAACACATCTATATACCTCCTTCACAATTCTTCAATGTATTTGTCTCATACCTTTTGTCTTTTCATATCCGGCCTGTGTCCTACAATCAAAACTCCCCTTCACCTGTATCCTGTTACCTGCCAGGCTTTGTCCTGCCCTTCTTCTCTTCCAGCTTTCTTTCCCCCCCCTCCCCCCCACAATCACAATCAGTCTGATGTAGGGTCCCGACCCAAAATGTCACCTATCCATGTTCTCCAGAGATGTGGAGGAAAGAACTGCAGATGCTGGTTTAAATCAAAGGTAGACACAAAAGGTTGGATTAACTCAGTGGGACAGGCAGCATCTTTGGAGAGAAGGGTGACATTTCGGGTCAAGACCCTTCTTGAGAGACTCTGTCTGACCCGCTGAGTTTCTCAGGCACCGTCATTTTGTCTAAAACCATTAATTCATTTCTGAACTTATGAATGAAATGGAATGCCACAAATTGTTGATAAGAGTCTGGCTTTATGTTTTACAGTCTGACGTGAGAGGACGCTGGCGCTATTTGTTCGCCGCTTCTCCGTCAGGATAGTTCGTCTGTTTGTTTTTATGTCATGACTGTTTTTGTAAAGCGTATTTGAGCACTTGGAAAATCGCTATATAAAATAAATGTTTATTGTTATTATTATTATTAAGCAGGTTCATGATGGCCCTTTAAATATCTAGATTCACAGACAGCAACAAGCACACAGCAATGGGCACAAGTATCTCCAGAGTGCTAGCAGAAGGTTCCAATCAACAATCCTTCATCCACATGCCATGAATCTCATGCCTTATACTTCTCCTTTCCCTTTTCACTGATTACACAAATATGCTGAAAAAGAGAACAGAAAAACAGGAATCAATTGGGGCAGAGAGTATTCTCCATCTGTAAAGAAACATGTTGCTGAGCACAATCAGTACTGATATTTGACCATTTGGTGAGAAGAGAGCCAACACTGCACCAACACTGAAAGAAGGTGGGGGTGCTGCCTTCACCTCGCAGAAAGATAGATAGCAGAATTAAACAGCACAACGTCCAAGGCAGCCATTTCTGGGATTCCTGCTGCCAAACACAGCAAGTAGAGAAACACGTGCACAAATGAACATATGGCGAGGGCATTTTGGATTGCTTGTACCAATTCTCAGTGTCGAGAACCAGTGGAAGCTGGACAGATTGTTCATCATTTTTTTCTATTACAAATCTCAAATTGTGGAGTACAGAGGCAAATAAATAAATGATGGGTCTATGTCCCAGACATTATGGAGGGCACTGTAGATTACATATAAATACACGTGGGAATGCAATTGCTCCAACAGCTAGCAGTCTCAATTGGTTGAATAGCCTCTAACATTTCATAAAGGTACTATGACCCTGAAACGTAGTTTTCTCTCTACCTATGTTCTCGGACCTGTTGAGTGTTTCCAGCATTACCTGTCAGTATAGGTATAATATCAGACAGGGAGCAGCGAGGAATGGGAGGACCCAATATCATGATTGTGAGTTTGGATAAAGTTGAGCCTGGCCCCTCAACCCCTACAGGCATCGATCCAGAGAGCAGCACAGATCGCTCCCAGCTTTCCATATTGCATCAACACAGGAGTGTTGGTTCGGGCAACCTCCAGGTTGTGGTGTCCCCATGCTTCTGCTGTCCTTGTCCCTCCTACAGTTGGGGTTGGGAGGTATTTTCTAAGGAGTCTTCCCAGCATCTTGTGTTTTTATTGTGATTTAGTTTAGAGATACAGCATGGAAACAGTCCTTTGGTGCACCAAGTCTATGCCAACCATCGATCTCCTGTTCACACGAGTTCTATGTTGTGCCACTTTCTCATCCACACTAGGGGCAATTAACCTACAAATCACACATCTTTGTAACTTGGGAGGAAACCGGAGCACCGAGGAAAGTAGATTTCCAGTATCCATAAGTTTTTCCTTTGTAAACCCAAGGATCTCATCTTTAATTAAAATAAAAGCAACAAATGCATGCACAATGATGCCAGCAGTTAATAAATCAAGAATCTACAATTATGAATTAGTCTCTACTTACATTCAAATCCCTAAAGTATTCATTATAATCAAGCGCGTATCCAACCACAAATTTGTCAGGAACTTCAAATCCAACAACTGAAAGAAAAGTTCTTAGTTAGCGACACATTTAGGAATGATAAAGAACAAGATGAGGCAATGTCAGTAAAGATGGCAATAACTGACCCCACCCTCTCGGCTTGACATTGACCCCTTCACCAACGTGACTGACACTGCCAAAACATTACAATTAAATGTCCCTTCTGTAAAATTCATCCTAACCTGCTCCATGCTGAATGAGCAGAGACGAGGAGAGCTCCATATAAGGCTCTACATGGTGGTAGGTGGGGAAGGAATGCGGAGACAAAGCAGGCACGTTCTAAATGACTGGCTTCTTCCTCGGTTTCTCTTTTGTTACTAATTAAGATCATAGATTAGCCATTGTCACATCAATTGGCAGAACAGGCCAAGAGTCACATGACCTCCTGAACTTATTCTTCTTTGTTCCCCTATTTCCCCAAGTCTCTGATCCAGAAATATTATGGCATTTAATATGTTCTTTAAAGGATGCAAATTAATTTTTAAATCGATTTTATTTCATATTGGATCAGTAAGTAGTGACTCCAAACAGGAATTCATGGTTTGAAGCTTGGAGCCAGGGTTTGAGGTGTGAGGGATGGGTTTGTGTCTCCACTGGGCCAGTGCTTCATCCCAGTTAAAGCAAATAAAATAGTGACTTAACAATACTCACAATCTGGCCGATACCCAACGCTTCGTGGAGTTCGTTTAACCAGCAGACTAATAAAAGGAGAGTGCAATTGGAATGATGCAGCAACACTGACAGATATTACTGATACAACACCTCAGACATCAGCGAGATGGACAATTAAAAAATGTACATAACTTTTACGACTTATGCCAGTTTGATCATTTCAAGATAAACATTAGTATTAAATCAGCCCTCTCCACATTGGAAGGTAATTAATGATGAGAAGCCATGGGCTAGTTCTGTTACTGTACGTGTGGTGGAGCAACGCACATGTCATATTTACAATAAATGTGGTGAAACAGCGTCTTTAAACTGCTCAGTGAGTGACAGAAAGCTGAACCACTCCGCGGGCAAGGCAGTGTTCAGCACGAGTTCTGGATGAATGAGTGCAGAGTGGGGTAATTAGATGATGAAGTGCTCACTGGATCTAGGTACAGGATAACAATCCCCGATCCAAGTCGGATGGTGAGTGTAACACCAAGTCCTTATCCCATGCTACTCACTCACCTCACCACCTTCACCATGTTGGGTTTATATTCTTGCAACATGTTCAGCAGAGTTTGCATTGTTTTGCCCGTATCAATAATATCCTGTGAATAAAAGCAGCGTTATGAGCTGATGCACACAAAGCAAAACCCACCTTCATCTGAGTAACTCCCTTCTCATCCCTCTGCCAAGCCTGCATCACTGATACTACTCCACTCTTCTTCCTGATTACTCTCTGGTCAGTGAACCCGAGGTAATGACACGGATGAAGAGACTGATCCTTCTCCATCAGAACTGATTTAGTGGCCACTGCCCCCTCCCTGTCTGTGCACGTGTGTGCTGTAGTCACCTCACACCACCACAGCCCACTCACACTTCACTCCCCCACAGGTGAGAGTGCCCCAAGCTCCAAAATGTCTACTAATTCTAAAACAAGGAACTACAGATGCTGGTTTACATAAAAAGACACAGTACTGGAGTAACGCATTGGGTCACACAAACCTTTGGTCACCTAAGATAATTACTCTGTATTTACCTCAATATCCTCGTTTGTTGAGCAGCAGTATTGGCTTCATAGAAGGAAACAATGATGGTGGAAGGTTCGAGGCCTGTGACTAGTGGTGTGCCTCAGGGATCAGTGCTGTTTGTAGTTTATATTAATGATTTGGATGAGAATGTACAAGGCATAATTAGTACGTTTGCTGATGACACTAGAGTAGGTGGCATTGTAGACAGTCAAAATGGTTATCAAGAATTACATCAGGTTCTTTATTAGCTGGGCAAGTGGGCTGAGGAATGGCCAATAGAGTTTAATGCAGATAAGTGTGAGGTGTTGCATTTGTGGATGTCAAACCTTCACAGTGAATGGCAGGTCCTTGAGGAGTGATGTCGATCAGAAGGATCAAGGAGTGCAGGTACATAGTTCCTTGCAAGTGGCATCACAGGTAGATAGGATGGTCAAGATGGCTTTTGGTACATTGGCTTTCATCAGTCATGATACTGAGTATAGGAATTGGGATGTTACGTTTTTAATTGTACAAGACGTTGGTGAGGCTGCATTTGTATTGTGTTTAGTTTTGGCACCATACTATAGGAAGGATGTCATCAAGCTGGAAAGAGTGTTGAGAAGATTTATGGAAATGTTGCCAAGACTAGTGGCCTGAGCTATAGGGAGAGGTTAGGAAGGCTAGGACTTTGTTCCTTGGAGTGCAAAAGAATGAGGGGTGATCTTATAGAGGTGTATTAAATAACTAGGGGGATAGGGTGAATGCACAGGGACTTTTACCCAGAGTAGGGCAATCAAGAAGCAGAGGACATCAGTTTAAGGTGAGAGGGGAATGATAACCTGAGGGGCAACTTTTTCATTCAGATGGTCATAGGTGTATGGAACGAACTGCCAGAGGAGTTAGTTGAGGCACATACAATAACAACAGGTACGAACCAGGCAATTGGCCAAATACATATATAGGAAAGATTTAGAGGGATATAGCCGGGTGTGGACTCATTGGGTCCAAATCTCTCCTGCAACCCTCCGTCCAAACCCCTCCTGCGGGCCCGGAAACCCTCCCCCAACTGACGACACTCACCCACTCCATCCACCCTCAATGCCCCTTAAAACTCCCACGGGGTCAGGGGCTGGCGAGTGGGGAGAGGAAAGGGGAGATGGCCGTGAGTAGGAGAGCTCTACCCACCCCCCCTCATTGGCCCCCCTCCGAGCCTTGGTTCCTGTATGCCTCAATTCACAAAACTTGCTAGACATTGAGAAGGGTAAGGCTTTTGATGAGTGCAAGTTTCTGTGCTGATGTGATGTCTTCACAATTTCGACAGGCTCCTTGACAAACAGTCCGATTGCCCAGGGTCACACACGAAGAGGAACCTTGTGTAGATAAGTAGATAAATAGTGACCACAAAACAGTCGGGATGAGTGCCACTGACCCTAATGTAAAACACTCTGTCCAGGAGGGGCAATATAGCAAATTATGTAATCTTGTACTATAGTGATAGCCTGGAGAGCAGGGAGGGTCACCATGGTGACCATTAAAACCCCCAATAAACCCACCCCTTTTGCCAGGGAGTGCGGGCCTCTGTCACGGCAGACAGGAGCTGACGTCCAGTCCCTGCTAGCAGCCGGCTGCGTTGTTGTTCACCCCCTTGTCTGTGGCCCGAGGTCCAGGGGGTTGGATATGGTGCGGGGGTCTGGTCGGGCTCTCTCACCGCACAGGCAGCATTTGGACTCGGCCGCAGCGATGCGTCACCGCCAACTCCCCGTTAAAGGCATCATCATACGCAGACTTTAAGACGCCGACAAATATATGTGCCTGCAAGCTCCAGACCCGAATCGTCACCGATGCTTGTTCCCCAGAGCTGCTGCCTGACCCCCAGAGTTACTCCAGCCGTATTG
>NW_027601267.1:859467-900358 GCF_053455715.1 Rhinoraja longicauda | reverse complement strand
CCCCCTCCCCTTCCCCCCTCCCTCCCCTTCCCCCCTCCCCCCTCCCTCCCTCCCCCTCCCCCACCCCCTTCCCTCCCCTCTCCCTCCCCCCCTTCCCCCCTCCCCTCCCCCCTCCCTCCCCCTCCCCTCCCCCCTCCACACCTCCCTACTCCCTCCCTCGAAAAGCAACTGACAGAAGCACTAAGTAGCCGCGAATGTTTCAAAACCAGCACTTAACCGCGAATGTTTTTTAAAAAGCACTTAACCGCGAATGTTTCAAAACAAGCAATTAAAAAGCACTTTTTTTTTTAAAGTATTTTTTTTTTATTCCAAGAGAATGGGGGGGGTCTGAGAATGGGGACTGGGGAGGGGGACAACAGGGGTCGTTGCGGTGGGGGCTTGGTGGTGGGAGAAAGAGGGGTACTGGGAAAAGGGGAGGTCCCACTTCCCCCCTCAACCTCTTCCTCCCCCCTCCTTCCCACCTCCATCCCACTCTCTCCCCCCTCAATCCCAACCTCCATCACCACTCAGCCCCTAACTCACCCCTCCCTCCTTCCCTCCATCCGACCCTCCCCCACTCCCTCCCCCCCTCCCTCCACCCTTCCACCCCTCTCCCCCTCCTTCCACCCTCCCTCCCCCCCTCCCGGTTACAATGGAAACCCTACGGGGACGGGCCCAACGGGGAAAGAGGGGTACTGGGAAAAGGGGAGTTCCCCCTCCCTCCCCTCCCCCCTACCCCTCTTCCCCCCCTCCCCCCTCCCCTCCCCCCCTCCCTCCCCCTCCCCTCCTCCCTCCACACCTCCCTCCACACCTCCCTCCTCCCTCCCTCCCCCCCTCCCGGTTACAATGGAAACCCTACGAGGACGGGCCCAACGGGGAAAGAGGAGTACTGGGAAAAGGGGAGGTCCCCCTCCCTCCCCCCTTCCCCCTCCCCTCCCCCATCCCCTCTCCCTCCCCCTCCCTCCCCCTCCCCCCTACCCCCCTCCCTCCTCCCCCCTCCCTCCCCTCCCCTCCTCCTCCTCCACACCTCCCTCCTCCCTCCCTCCCCCTTCCCGCCCTCCCCTCCTCCCGGTTACAATGGAAACCCTACGAGGACGGGCCCAACGGGAAAGAGGGGTACTGGGAAAAGGGGAGGTCCCCCTCCCTCCCTCCCCCCTACCCACCTCCCTCCCCTCTCCCTCCCCCCCTTCCCTCCTCCCTTCCCCCCTCCCTCCCCCCTCCCATCCCCCCCTCTCCCCCCTCCCTCCCCCCTACCCCCTCCCTCCCCCCTACCCCCCCCTCCCTCCCCTCTCCCTCCCCCCCCTCCCCTCCCCCCCTCCTCCCCTCCTCCCTCCCCCCTTCCTCCCCCAACCCTCCCCCTTTCCTCCCCTCCCGGTTACAATGGAAACCCTACGAGGACGGGCCCAACGGGCCCACTCGGTCTAGTTATCTATATAATACTAAAACTCTGCGGTCCAACATTCCGTATGTATATACGGAAGATTCCGTATGTATATACGGAAGATTCCGAAGATTTCTGTCCATAACTTACAAACCCTGCTCCTCCCAGACGGTACACCAAAGCGCTTACGATTTTTGTACCGCCGTATTCACCATTAACATGGGCAACTATTGTAAGTACTTTCGTTCAAATTGAAGCTACCTTTTTAAAGCTAGAGAGATATTAAAGTTTAAATTTTCATTTCTAACACTTTTCTTGAAGGGGCCAAACCCTACTCCTCCCAGACGGTACACCAAAGCGCTACGATTTTTGTACCGCCGTATTCACCATTAACATGGGCAACTATTGTAAGTACTTTCGTTCAAATTGAAGCTACCTTTTTAAAGCTAGAGAGATATTAAAGTTTAAATTTTTCATTTCTAACCCTTTTCTTGAAGGGGCTTCAGCGCGTGATGTCACAATGGCACCCGTGCACCAATGAGAGATCAGCTCGCGATGGACAAGCGGCTGCTATTGGGTGTTTACTACTTTAAATTTACATAATTTTTTTTCTGACCTTTTTTTTCAAGGTCTTCAGCTTGTGACGTCACAATGCTTGTGTGAGATGGTTGCAACATTGTTGCGAAAAGCAACTGCCAGTTTTTTAAAGTTGTGCGAGTCACTTAACATACACAGATCAGCATGGGGCCCCTATTCCCTCCCTCCCCCCCCCTTCCCCCCTCAACCCCTTCCTCCCCACTCCTTCCCACCTCCACCCCCCCTCCCTCCCCCCCTTCCCCCCTCCCCTCCCCCCTCCCTCCCCCTCCACACCTCCCTCCCTCCCCCTTCCCTCCCTCCCCCTCCTCCCGGTTACAATGGAAACCCCTACGAGGACGGGCCCAACGGGGAAAGAGGGGTACTGGGAAAAGGGGAGGTCCCCCTCCCTCCCCTTCCCCCTCCCCTCCCCCCCCCTACCCCTCTCCCTCCCCCCTCCCCCCCCCTCCCTCCCCCCTCTCCCTCCCCCCTTCCCCCCCTTCCCTCCCCCCTCCCCCTCCCCCCTCCCTCCCCCTCCCCTCCCTCCACACCTCCCTCCTCCCTCCCTCCCCCTTCCCTCCCTCCCCCTCCTCCCGGTTACAATGGAAACCCTATGAGGACGGGCCCAACGGGGAAAGAGGGGTACTGGGAAAAGGGGAGGTCCCCCTCACTCCCCCCTTCCCCCATCCCATCCCCCCCTCCCCTCCCCCTCTCCCGCCCCCTTCCCCCCCCTCCCCTTCCCCCCTCCCTCCCCTCCTCCCTCCACACCTCCCTCCTCCCTCCCTCCCCTTCCCTCCCTCCCATCCTCCCAATGCTTGTGTGAGATGGTTGCAACATTGTTTCGAAAAGCAGCTGACAGAAGCACTAAGTAGCCGCGAATGTTTCAAAACCAGCACTTAACCGCGAATGTTTTTTTAAAAAGCACTTAACCGCGAATGTTTCAAAACAAGCAATTAAAAAGCACTTATTTTTTTTAAAGTATTTTTTTTTATTCCAAGAGAATGGGGGGGGTCTGAGAATGGGGACTGGGGAGGGGGACAACAGGGGTCGTTGCGGTGGGGGCTTGGTGGTGGGGGAAAGAGGGGTACTGGGGAAAAAGGGGAGGTCCCACTTCCCCCCTCAACCTCTTCCTCCCCCCTCCTTCCCACCTCCATCCCCACTCTCTCCCCCCTCAATCCCAACCTCCATCACCACTCAGCCCCTAACTCACCCGTCCCTCCTTCCCTCCATCCGACCCTCCCCCACTCCCTCCCCCCCTCCCTCCACCCTTCCACCCCTCTCCCCCTCCCCCCTCCTTCCACCCTCCCTCCCCCCCCTCCCGGTTACAATGGAAACCCTACGGGGACGGGCCCAACGGGGAAAGAGGGGTACTGGGAAAAGGGGAGGTCCCCCTCCCTCCCCCCTCCTCCCCCCTTCCCCCTCCCCTCCCCCTCTCCCTCCCCCTCCCTCCCCCCTCCCTCCCCCCTCCCCCCCTACCCCCCTCCCTCCCCTCCCCCTCCTCCCTCCCCTCCCCTCCTCCCTCCACACCTCCCTCCTCCCTCCCTCCCCCTTCCCGCCCTCCCCTCCTCCCGGTTACAATGGAAACCCTACGAGGACGGGCCCAACGGGGAAAGAGGGGTACTGGGAAAAGGGGAGGTCCCCCTCCCTCCCTCCCCCCTACCCACCTCCCTCCCCTCTCCCTCCCCCCCTACCCTCCTCCCTTCCCCCCTCCCCCCTCCCATCCCCCCCTCTCCCCCCCTCCCTCCCCCCTACCCCCCTCCCTCCCCTCTCCCTCCCCCCTCCCCCCTCCCCTCCCCCCCCTCCCTCCCCTCCTCCCTCCCCCTTCCCTCCCCCAACCCTCCCCCTTTCCTCCCATCCCGGTTACAATGGAAACCCTACGAGGACGGGCCCAACGGGCCCACTCGGTCTAGTATATACTACTAAAACTCTGCGTTCGTATGTATGGATGTATGTGTGTATGTACGGAAGATTCCAAAGAGTTTCTGTCCATAACTTACAAACCCTACTCCTCCCAGACGGTACACCAAAGCGCTACGATTTTTGCACCGCCATATTCACCATTAACCTGGGCAACTATTGTAAGTACTTTCGTTCAAATTGAAGCTACCTTTTTAAGCTAGAGAGATATTAAAGTTTAAATTTTCATTTCTAACGCTTTTCTTGAAGGGGCTTCAGCGCGTGATATCACAATGGCACCCGTGCACCAATGAGAGATCAGCTCGGTTTTAAATTTACATAATTTTTATTCTGACCTTTTTTTTCAAGGTCTTCAGCTTGTGACGTCACAATGCTTGTGTGAGATGGTTGCAACATTGTTGCGAAAAGCAACTGCCAGTTTTTTAAAGTTGTGCAAGTCACTTAACATACACAGATCAGCATGGGGCCCCTATTCCCTCCCTCCCCCCTTCCCCCCTCAACCCCTTCCTCCCCACTCCTTCCCACCTCCATCCCCACTCCCTCCCCCCCCTCCTCCCCAACTCCCTCCCCACCTCCCTCACCCCCTCCTCCCCTAACTCCCCCCCCCTCCCTCCTTCCCTCCATCCCTCCCCCCCCCTCCCTCCACCCTTCCATCCCTCTCCCCCCTCCCCCCTCCTTCCACCCTCCCTCCCCCCTTCTGGTTACAAAGGAAACCCTACGGGGACGGGCCCAACGGGGAAAGAGGGGGTACTGGGAAAAGGGGAGGTCGCCCTTCCTCCCCTTCCCCCCCTCCCCCTCCCCCCTCCCCCTCCCCCCTAACCCTCTCCCTCCCCCTTCCCCCCTCCCCTCCCCCCCTCCCCTCCTCCCTCCACACCTCCCTCCTCCCTCCCTCCCCTCCTCCCGGTTACAATGGAAACCCTACGAGGACGGGCCCAACGGGGAAAGAGGGGTACTGGGAAAAGGGGAGGTCCCCCTCCCTCCCCCCTTCCCCCATCCCATCCCCCCTCCCTCCCCTCTCCCTCCCCCCTTCCCCCCGTTCCCCCCCTCCCCTTCCCGCCCTCCCTCCACACCTCTCTCCTCCCTCCCTCCCCTTCCCTCCCTCCCATCCTCCCAATGCTTGTTTGAGATGGGTGCTACCTTGTTTCGAAAAGCTCCACTAACAGATCGCAGTGAGAAGCACTATGTGACCGCGAATGTTTCAAAACAAGCACTTAAAAAGCACTTATCTTTTTTAAAGTATTTTTTTTTATTGCAAGTCACTTAACATACACAGATCAGCATTGGGCCCCTATGCTCGTGGGCCACCGGGGCAAGTGTTTCGAAAAAAGCACTGAGAGTGTGTCTGGGGGAGAGAGAGAATGGGGGGGGGGGTCTGAGAATGGGGACTGGGGAGGGGGACAACAGGGGTCGTTGCGGAGGGGGCTTGGTGGTGGGGGAAAGAGGGGTACTGGGAAAAGGGGAGGTTCCACTTCCCCCCTCAACCCCTTCCTCCCCCCTCCTTCACACCTCCATCCCCACTCGCTCCCCCCCTCCCTCCCCCCTCAATCCCAACCTCCATCACCACTCAGCCCGTAACTCCCCCCCTCCCTCCTTCCCTCCATCCCACCCTCCCCCACTCCCTCCCCCCCTCCCTCCACCCTTCCATCCCTCTCCCCCTCCCCCCTCCTTCCACCCTCCCTCCCCCCTCCCGGTTACAATGGAAACCCTACGGGGACGGGCCCAACGGGGAAAGAGGGGTACTGGGAAAAGGGGAGATCCCCCTCCCTCCCCTCCCCCCTCCCCTCCCCCCTACCCCCTCCCCCCTTCCCCCTCCCCTTCCCCCCCTCCCCTCCTCTCCTCCCTCCACACCTCCCTCCTCCCTCCCTCCCCCCCTCCCGGTTACAATGGAAACCCTATGAGGACGGGCCCAACGGGGAAAGAGGGGTACTGGGAAAAGGTTAGGTCCCCCTTCCCCCCTCAACCCCTTCATCCCCCCTCCTTCCCACCCCAATCCCCACTCCCTCCCCCCCCTCCTCCCCCTCCCTCCCAAACTCCCTCCCCCCTCCCTCCCCCCTCCCCCCTAACTCCCCCCTCCCTCCTTCCCTCCATCCCTCCCTCCCCAATCCCTCCCCCCCTCCCTCCACCCTTCCATCCCTCTCCCCCCTCCTTCCACCCTCCCTCCCCCCCTCCCGGTTACAATTGAAACCCTACGAGGACGGGCCCAACGGGGAAAGAGGAGTACTGGGAAAAGGGGAGGTCCCCCTCCCTCCCCCCCTTCCCCTCCCCCCTCCCCTCTCCCTCCCCCTCCCTCCCCCTCCCCCCTACCCCCCCTCCCTCCCCTCCCCTCTCCCTCCCCTCCCCTCCTCCCTCCACACCTCCCTCCTCCCTCCCTCCCCCTTCCCGCCCTCCCCTCCTCCCGGTTACAATGGAAACCCTACGAGGACGGGCCCAACGGGGAAAGAGGGGTACTGGGAAAAGGGGAGGTCCCCCTCCCTCCCTCCCCCCTACCCACCTCTCTCCCCTCTCCCTCCCCCCCTTCCCTCCTCCCTTCCCCCCCTCCCCCTCCCCCCTCCCATCCCCCCCCTCTCCCCCTCCCTCCCCCCTCCCCCCCTCCCTTCACTCTCCCTCCCCCCTCCCCCCCTCCCCTCCCCCCTCCCTCCCCTCCTCCCTCCCCCTTCCCTCCCCCAACCCCTCCCCCTTTCCTCCCCTCCCGGTTACAATGGAAACCCTACGAGGACGGGCCCAACGGGCCCACTCGGTCTAGTATACAACTAAAACTCAGATCTGGTATGTTTGTATATATATCCCACCGATGTCGGCCGAACACGGCAATTCCGGCAAAACATCTCCCCGCTATCCCCCCCCCCTCCCGGGCCCCCTCCCCCCTCACTCTCTCCCCCTCCACAAATACCGCCCCATCTCTCATCACCCACCCCCCCTCCATCCTCAACACCTCCCTCCCTCCACCACTCCCTGGGTGTGGGCACGGGCCCAACGGGCCCGCTTTGAACGGGCACACTTGTTCTAGTATACTATTAAAACTCAGATCTTATGTTATGTATGTATATATTTTTGAGAATGACCTGAACCGTACGTAACATCGATTGCGGAAAAAAGGCGAACCGTAGCGCGACGATTTTCGCACCGCCTCAATCGCCAATCTCGCGCTCGCTCGGCCGTGATATTTTCACTTAATTTGGTCGCGTATTTTTTAAGTTACAGAGGTTTTAAAGCGCTGCCCCCCCCCCCCCCCCCTTTTCAGGGGGGCGCTGCGGTGCGGATTTAGTCTTCAGCGTGTGATGTCACAATGCCCCTGTGAGATGAGCTCGAGCTGACCCCCCTTCCCCCCCTTCAGCGTGTGATGTCACAATGGACAAGCAGCTGCTATTGGGTGTCTACTCTTTACAAATTTACATCTTTTTATTTTTAACCTTTTTTTTCAAGGTCTTCAGCTTGTGACGTCACAATGCTTGTGTGAGATGGGTTCAACATTGTTGCGAAAAGCAGCTGATTGTTTTTTAAAGTTGTGTTTTTTATGGCAAGTCACTTAACATACACAGATCAGCATGGGGCCCCTATGCTCGTGGGCCACCGGGGCAAGTGTTTCGAAAAAAGAAAGGGGAGGTCCCCCTTCCCCCCTCAACCCCTTCCTCCCCACTCCATCCCCACTCCCTCCCCCCCTCCTCCCCAACTCCCTCCCCATCCCTCCCCACCTCCCTCACCCCTCGGGGACGGGCCCAACGGGGAAAGAGGGGTACTGGGGAAAGGAGAGGTCCCCCTCCCTCCCCCTTCCCCCTCCCTCCCCCCTCCATCCCCGCCTCCCGGTTACAATGGAAACCCTACGAGGACGGGCCCAACGGGGAAAGAGGGGTACTGGGAAAATGGGTGGTCCCCCTCCCTCCCCCCTTCCCCCTCCCTCCCCCCTCCATCCCCGCCTCCCGGTTACAATGGAAACCCTACGAGGACGGGCCCAACGGAGAAAGAGGGGTACTGGGAAAAGGGGAGGTCCCCCTCCCTCCGCCCTTCCCCTCCCCCTCCCTCCCCCCTCCCTCCCCCTCCCCCCCTCTCCCTCCCCCCCCCTTCCCCCCCTCCCCTCCCCCCTCCCCTCCCTCCCTCCCCCTCCGCTCCTCCCTCCACACCTCCCTCCTCCCTCCCTCCCCCTTCCCTCCCTCCCCTCTTCCCGGTTACAATGGAAACCCTACGAGGACGTGCCCAACGGGGAAAGAGGGGTACTGGGAAAAGGGGAGGTCCCCCTCCCTCCCCTTCCACCCTCCCTCCCTCCCCCCTTCCCCCCACCCCTCCCCCTCTCCCTCCCCCCTCCCTCCACCTCCCCCCCTTCCCCCCTTCCCCCCTCCCCCTCCCCTCCCCCCCGCCCTCCCCCTCCCCTCCTCCCTCCACACCTCCCTCCTCCCTCCCTCCCTGCCTCACGGTTACAATGGAAACCCTACGAGGACGGGCCCAACGGGGAAAGGGGTGTGCTGGGGAAAGGGGGGGGAGAGTAAGAGTGTATCTGGGGGAGAGAGAATGGGGGGGTCTGAGAATGGGGACTGGGGAGGGGGACAACAGGGGGCTTGGTGGTTTGGGAAAGAAGAGTACTGGGAAAAGGGGAGGTCCCCCTCCCTCCCCACTCTCCTCCCTCCCTCATCCCTCCCTCCCTACCGTCCCAGCAGCGCTGACCGCCGGGAGGTGTAGTGGCTGTCGCCTCTCCCGCTGTTTGATTTCATTTATAACAAAGACATTTATTTGAAATGAGGAATGTGATTTTCATTAAGTTTGATTTTATTTATTTAAAAAAAGCTGATGCTCTATAGATAAGTTTATTTCCTTTTCAACAAAGAACACTGCTTATTTTAAAGTAAAATAGACCCTCCCCCCCACCCCCCTCCCTCCGCTCTCCCTCCCCATCCCCCTCCCCCCCTTCCCCCTCCCCTCCCCCCTCCACTCCACCCTCCCCTCCCCCCCCTCCCTCCCCCTTCCCATCCTCCCGGTTACAATGGAAACCCTACGAGGACGGGCCCAACGGGCACACTTGTACTAGTATACTACTAAAACTCTGACGTTCGTGTGTATGTACGCAAACATTCCGTGTGTATGTACGAAAGATTCCGAAGTTTCTTTGCTTGACGCTTAACTTACAAACCCTACTCCTCCAAGACGGTACACCAAAGCGCTACGATTTTTGTACCACCATATTCACCATTAACCTGGCCAACTATTGTAAGTACTTTCATTCAAATTGAAGCTACCTTTTTAAAGCTAGATAGATATTAAAGTTTAAAATTTTCATTCCTAACCCTTTTCTTGAAGGGGCTTCCGCGCGTGACGTCACAATGGCACCCGTGCACCAATGAGAGATCAGCTCGCGATGGACAAGCAGCTGCTATTGGGTGTTTACTCTTTACAGTGGTTTTAAATTTACATAATTTTTTTTCTGACCTTTTTTTTCCAAGGTCTTCAGCTTGTGACGTCACAATGCTTGTGTGAGATGGTTGCAACATTGTTGCGAAAAGCAACTGCCAGTTTTTTAAAGTTGTGCAAGTCACTTAACATACACAGATCAGCATGGGGCCCCTATTCCCTCCCTCCCCCCCTTCCCCCTCAACCCCTTCCTCCCCACTCCTTCCCACCTCCATCCCCAATCCCTCCCCCCCTCCTCCCCAACTCCCTCCCCACCTCCCTCACCCCTCCTCCCCTAACTCCCCCCTCCCTCCTTCCCTCCATCCCTCCCCCCCTCCCTCCACCCTTCCATCCCTCTCCCCCTCCCCCCTCCTTCCACACTCCCTCCCCCCCTTCTGGTTACAATGGAAACCCTACGGGGACGGGCCCAACGGGGAAAGAGGGGTACTGGGGAAAGGGGAGGTCCCCCTCCCTCCCCCTTCCCCCCTCCCTCCCCCCCTACACCCTCCCTTCCCTCTCCCTTCCCCCTCCCCCCTTCCCCCCACCCCCCCTCCCCTCCCCCTCCCCTCCTCCCTCCACACCTCCCTCCTCCCTCCCTCCCCTTCCCTCCCTCCCCTCCTCCCGGTTACAATGGAAACCCTACGAGGACGGGCCCAACGAGGAAAGAGGGGTACTGGGAAAAGGGGAGGTCCCCCTCCCTCCCCCTTCCCCCTCCCCTCCCCCTCCCATCCCCCCTCCCTCCCCCTCCCCCTCCCTCCCCTCTCCCTCCCCTTCCCCCCTCCCCTCCCCACTCCCTCCCCCTCCCCCCTCGCTCCCCCTCCCTCCCCCCTCCCTCCCCCTCCCCCCCTTCCCCCTCCCTTCCCCCCTCCCCTCCCCCCCTCCCTCCCCCCTCCACACCTCCCTCCTCCCTCCCTCCCCCTTCCCTCCCCCCCACTCCCCTCCCAGTTACAATGGAAACCCTACGAGGACGGGCCCAACGGGCACATTTGTGCTAGTCTATATACTATTAAAACTCAGATCTTCCATATGAATATATTTGTATGTAGGGTTTGAGCAGTTATCAGTGATTTCGGCAAAACGGTAAACCGTCGCGCCACGGTTTTTGTACCGCCTTGATCACCAACCTCCCGTCTGATCGGCCGCGCTATTTTCATTTAATTTGGTCGTGTATTTTTTAAGTTACAGAGGTTTTAAAGCGCTGCCCCCCCCCTGATTTATCGAAGTTTTGACAGAAGGGGGCGCTGCGGAGCGGATTAATCTTCATTGTGATGTCACAATGCCCCTGTGAGATGAACTCGAGCTGACCCCCCTTCCCCCCCCCCCCCCGCGGTATTCAGCGTGTGACGTCACAATGCCCCTGTGCTACATTGTTGCGAAAAGCTGTCAAGTCAAGTCAATTTTATTTGTATAGCACATTTAAAAACAACCCACGTTGACCAAAGTGCTGTACATCTGATTAGGTACTAAGGAAAAAAATGAAACGTACAGTAGCACACAAACAGTTCACAGCGCCTCCTCAATGAGCCTCAGACGCTAGGGAGTAGAAATAGGTTTTGAGCCTGGACTTAAAGGAGTCGATGGAGGGGGCAGTTCTGATGGGGAGAGGGGTACTGGCAAAAGGGGAGGTCACCCTCCCTCCCCCCCTTCCCCCCTTCCCCCCTCCCCTCCCCCCTCCCTCCCCCCTCCCTCCCCCTCCAACCCTAACCCCCTAACCTCTCCCTCCCCCTTTCCCCCTCCCCTCCCCCTCCCCTCCCCCTCCCTCCCCCTCCCCTCCTCCCTCCACTCCTCCCTCCTTCCCCCCTCCCTCCCCGCCTCCCGGTTACAATGGAAACCCTACGAGGAAGGGCACAACGGGGAAAAAGGGGTACTGGGAAAAGGGGAGGTCCTCCTCCCTCCCCCCTTCCCTCCCCCCTTCCCCCCTCCACCCTTCACCCCTCCTCTCCCTCCCCTACCTCCCCCCTCCGTCCCCCCTCCCCTACCCCCTCCCTCCCCTCTCCCTCCCCCTCCACTCCCCTCCCCTCTCCCATCCCCCCCTCTCTCCCCCCTCCCTCCCCCCTACCCCCTCCCTCCCCTCTCCCTCCCCCCTACCCTCCTCCCTCCCCTCCCCCCCCCTTCCCCCCTCCCCTCACCCCTCCCTCCCCCTCCCCTCCCCCCTCCACACCTCCCTCCTCCCTTCCCTCCCCCCCACTCCCCTCCCGATTACAATGGAAACCCTACGAGGACGGGCCCAACGGGGAAAGAGGGGTACTGGGAAAAGGGGAGGTCACCCTCCCTCCCCCCTTCCCCCTCCCCTCCCCCCTCCCTCCCCCCTCCCTCCCCCCTCCACCCCTAACCCCCTCCCTCCCCTCTCCCCTCCCCCTTTCCTCCCTCCCCTCCACCCTCCCTCCCCCCTCCCCTCCTCCCTCCCACTCTTCCCTCCCTCCCCCCTCCCTCCCCGCCTCCCGGTTACAATGGAAACCCTACGAGGACGGGCACAACGGGGAAAGAGGGGTACTGGGAAAAGGGGAGGTCCTCCTCCCTCCCCCCCCCCTTCCCTACCCCCTACCCCCTTCCCCCTCCCCTCCCTCCCCTCCCTCCCCCCCTCCCTCCCCCTCCCCCATACCCCCTCCCTCCCCTCTCCCCCCTCCCCCCCTCCCCCCTCCCATCCCCCCCTCTCTCCCCCCTCCCTCCCCTCTAACCCCCTCCCTCCCCTCTCCCTCCCCCCCTCCCCCCCCTTCCCCCTCCCCTCACCCCTCCCTCCCCCTCCCCTCCTCCCTCCCCCTTCCCTCCCCCAATCCTCCCCCTTTCCTACCACCCACTCCCCTCCCGGTTACAATGGAAACTCTACGAGGACGGGCCCAACGGGCACACTTGTGCTAGTCTATCTATCTATATACTACTAAAACTCAGATCTTGTATGTTTGTATATATATTCCACTGATGTCGGATGAATACGGCAATTCCGGCAAAACGGTGAACCGTAGCGCCACGATTTTTGAACCGCCTTAATCAGCATGCGGTTCGCTGCTGGAAAATGATATTTTTATTTAATGCGGACGCATATTTTTTAAGTTACAGAGGTCTAAAAGTGCTGCCCCCCCTCATTTATCGAAGTTTTGACAGAAGGGGGGCGCTGCGGTCCGGCAGTGCTCAGTACGCATGCGCGGAATCTCCTCACTCTGTACTCAGCACGCATGCGCGGCATCTCCTCACTCGCACCAAAACAATGGACGCCGTTAGCGGCGCAAGCCCGCGATCACCGGCTCACCTCTCCTCTCTCCCATTGATTCTCTCCTCTCTCCCACACCCGGGAGAACATCTCCCCGCTACCCCCCCCCCCCCCCCCCCCCGGGCCTTTGAATGATGCGATCTCCCGAATCAGCATGCGGTTCGCTGCTGGGAAATGATATTTTTATTTAATTCGGACGCATATTTTGTAAGTTACAGAGGTTTTAAAAGCGCTGCCCCCCCCTTATTGAAGTTTCTATAGGGGGCGCTGCGGTGCGGATTTAGTCTTCAGCGTGTGACGTCACAATGGACAAGCAGCTGCTATTGGGTGTCTACTCTTTACAAATTTACATTTTTTTATTTTTAACCTTTTTTTTCAAGGTCTTCAGCTTGTGACGTCACAATGCTTGTGTGAGATGGGTGCTACATTGTTGCGAAAAGCAACTGATTGTTTTTTAAAGTTGTGTTTTTTATTGCAAGTCACTTAACATACACAGATCTCATGGGCCACCGGGGCAAGTGTTTCAAAAAAGAAAGGTGAGGTCCCCCTTCCCCCCTCAACCCCTTCCTCCCTTCCTCCCCACTCCTTCCCACCTCCATCCCCACTCCCTCCCCCCCTCCTCCCCAACTCCCTCCCCATCCCTCCCCACCTACCTCACCCCTCGGGGACGGGCCCAACGGGAAAGAGGGGTACTGGGAAAAGGGGAGGTCCCCCCTCCCTCCCCCCTCCCTCCACCTCCCCCCTTCCTCCCTCCCCCCCTGCCCTCCCACCCCTTCCCCCCTCCCCTCCCCCCCTCCATCCCCCTCCCCTTCTCCCTCCCTCCCCCCTCCCTCCCCGCCTCCCAGTTACAATGGAAACCCTACGAGGACGGGCACAACGGGGAAAGAAGGGTACTGGGAAAAGTGGAGATCCCCCTCCCTCCCCCTCCCCCCCTTCCCCCCTCCCCTCCCCCCTTCCCTCCCTCCTCCCTCCACACCTCCCTCTTCCCTCCCCGCCTCCCGGTTACAATGGAAACCCTACGAGGACGGGCCCAACGGGGAAAGAGGGGTACTGGGAAAACGGGTGGTCCCCCTCCCTCCCCCCTTCCCCCTCCCTCCCCCTACCCCCTCCCTCCCCTCTCCCTCCCACTACCCCTTCCCCCCTCCCCTCCCCCCTCCCCCCTCCCCCCCCCTCCCCTCCCCCCTCCACACCTCCCTCCTCCCTACCCTCCCCCTCCCCTCCCGGTTACAATGGAAACCCTACGAGGACGGGCCCAATGGGGAAAGAGGGGTACTGGGAAAAGGGGAGGTCCCCCTCCATCCCCTCTCCCCCCTCCCCCCTCCCTCCCCCCTTACTCCCTCCCTGCCCCCTCCCCCCCTTCCACCCTCCCCTCCCCCCTCCCTCCCCATCCCCTCCCCCCTCCACACCTCCCTCCCTCGCCCTTCCCTCCCTCCCCTCCTCCCGGTTACAATGGAACCCCTACTGGGACGGGCCCAACGGGGAAAGAGGGGTACTGGGAAAAGGGGAGGTCCCCCTCCCTCCCCTCCCCCCTCCCCTACCCCCTCCCTCCCCTCTCCCTCCCCCTCCCCTCCCCCTCCCCCCTTCCACCCTCCCCTCCCCCCTCCCTCCCCATCCCCTCCCCCCTCCACACCTCCCTCCCCCCTCCTTCCACTCTCCCTCCCCCCTTTCGGTTACAATGGAAACCCTACGGGGACGGGCCCAACGGGGAAAGAGGGGTACTGGGAAAACGGGAGGTCCCCCTCCCTCCCCCTTTCCCCTCCCCCTCCCTCCCCCTCCCTCCACCTCCCCCTCCTTCCCCCCTCCCTTCCCCCCCTCCCTCCCCTCCCCTCCTCCCTCCACACCTCCCTCCTCCCTCCCTCCCCGCCTCCCGGTAGCCCAACGTGGAAAGAGGGGTACTGGGTAAACGGGAGGTCCCCCTCCCTCCCCCTTTCCCCTCCCCCTCCCTCCCCCTCCCTCCACCTCCCCCTCCTTCCCCCCTCCCTTCCCCCCCTCCCTCCCCTCCCCTCCTCCCTCCACACCTCCCTCCTCCCTCCCTCCCCGCCTCCCGGTAGCCCAACGTGGAAAGAGGGGTACTGGGTAAACGGGAGGTCCACCTCCCTCCCCCCTTCCACCCTCCCTCCCCCTCCCTCCTCCCTCCCCCTTCCCCCCCCCCCACTCCCCTCCCGGTTACAATGGAAACCCTACGAGGACGGGCCCAACGGGCACACTTGTGCTAGTATACTATTAAAACTCAGATCTTGTATATATGTACCTATCTTTCTATCACAGCTGCTATTGGGTGTTTAGAGGTTTTAAATTTACATGTACCTATCTTTCTATCACTCTTTCTATCACTGATTTCGGCTGATTTCGGCTGATTACGGCAAAACGGTCCCCTCCCTCCCCTCTCCCCCCCTCCCTCCCTCCTCACCTCCCCCATCCGCCCCCTCTCTCCCTCCCCCCTCCACACCTCCCCCCCATCTCTCCTCACCCTCCCCCCCCTCCCTCCTCCACACCTCCCTCCCTGGTGTGGGGAGAGTAAGAGTGGGGCTGGGGGAGGAGAGAATGGGGGGTGTGGGGACGGGCCCAACGGGAAAGGGAGGTCCCTCTCCCTCTCCCCCCTCCCTCCCCCCCTCTCCCCCCTCCCTCCCCCCCCCCCTCTCCCCACCCTCTCCCCCCCCTCCCTCCCCCCTCCACACCTCCCCCCCATCTCTCCTCACCCTCCCCCCCTCCCTCCCCCAATTCCTCCACACCTCCCTCCCTGGTGTGAGGAGAGTAAGAGTGGGGCTGGGGGAGGAGAGAATGGGGGGTGTGGGGTCGGGCCCAACGGGCCCGCTTTGCTAGTCTATCTATCTATCTATCTATCTATCTATCTATCTATCTATCTATCTATCTATCTATCTATCTATCTATCTATCTATCTATCTATCTATCTATCTATCTATCTATCTATCTATCTATCTATCTATCTATATAATACTAAAACTCAGATCTTGTGTATATTTTTTTGTGTGGTTTGGCCTGATATATTCGTAACAGCGATTGCAGCAAAACGGCGGACCGTAGCGCGACGGTTTTCGCACCGCCTCGATCGCCAATCTCGCGCTCGCTCGGCCGTGATATTTTCATTTAATTTGGTCGCGTGTTTTTTAAGTTACAGAGGTTTTAAAGCGCTGCCCCCGGGGGCGCTGCGGTGCAGATTTAGTTTTCAGCTTGTGGCTTGTGACGGCTACATTGTTTCGAAAAGTTTCCAGAAAAGGATTTAGTTTTCAGCTTGTGACGGCTACATTGTTTCGAAAAGTTTCCAGAAAAGCACTGATTGTTTTGTTATTGCAAGTCAAGTCAAGTCAAGTCAATTATGTGTATAGCACATTTAAAAACAACCCATGTTGACCAAAGTGCTGCACATCTGATTAGGAAAAAAAAAAAAAAAGAAGGTTATAGTGGTCACTTGACATACACAGATCAGGAGGACGGGCCCAACGGGCACACTTGGAGAGTAAGAGTGGGGCTCGGGGAGGAGAGAATGGGGGGTGTGGGGACGGGCCCAACGGGCCCGCTTTGAACGGGCACACTTGTTCTAGT
Organism: Rhinoraja longicauda; assembly: GCF_053455715.1. Classification (NCBI taxonomy): domain Eukaryota; kingdom Metazoa; phylum Chordata; class Chondrichthyes; order Rajiformes; family Arhynchobatidae; genus Rhinoraja; species Rhinoraja longicauda. The sequence continues at coordinate 884,360 of NW_027601267.1, read as the reverse complement.
ATAATACTAAAACTCAGATCTTGTGTATATATTTTTTTATGGTTTGGCCTGATATATTCGTAACAGCGATTGCAGCAAAACGGCGGACCCTAGCACGACGGTTTTCGCACCGCCTCAATCGCCAATCTCGCGCTCGCTCGGCCGTGATATTTTCATTTAATTTGGTCGCGTGTTTTTAAGTTACAGAGGTTTTAAAGCGCTGCCCCCCACCCCTTTTTCACGGGGCGCTGCGGTGCAGATTTAGTTTTCAGCTTGAGGATTGTGACGGCTACATTGTTTCGAAAAGTTTCCAGAAAAGGATTTAGTTTTCAGCTTGTGACGGCTACATTGTTTCGAAAGGTTTCCAGAAAAGCACTGATTGTTTTGTTATTGCAAGTCAAGTCAAGTCAAGTCAAGTCAATTATATTTGTATAGCACATTTTAAAACAACCCATGTTGACCAAAGCGCTGCACATCTGATTAGGAAAAAAAAAAAAAGGTTATAGTGGTCACTTGACATACACAGATCAGGAGGACGGGCCCAACGGGCACACTTGGAGAGTAAGAGTGGGGCTGGGGGAGGAGAGAATGGGGGGTGTGGGGACGGGCCCAACGGGCCCGCTTTGAACGGGCACACTTGTTCTAGTATACTACTAAAACTCAGATCTTGTATGTATATATATTTCACTGATGTCGGCTGAATACGGCAATTGCGGCAAAACGGTGAACCGTAGCGACACGGTTTTTGTACCCCTCCCATCCCCCCTCTCTCCCCCCTCCCTCCCCCCTAACCCCCTCCCTCCCCTCTCCCTCCCCCCTCCCCCCCCTTCCCCCTCCCCTCACCCCTCCTTCCCCCTCCCCTCCTCCCTCCCCCTTCCCTCCCCCAATCCTCCCCCTTTCCTACCCCCCACTCCCCTCCCGGTTACAATGGAAACCCTACGAGGACGGGCCCAAACTCAGATCTTGTATGTTTGTATATATATTCCACTGATGTCGGCTGAATACGGCAATTCCGGCAAAACGGTGAACCGTAGCGCCACGATTTTTGAACCGCCTTAATCAGCATGCGGTTCGCTGCTGGAAAATGATATTTTTATTTAATTCGGACGCATATTTTTTAAGTTACAGAGGTCTAAAAGTGCTGCCCCCCCTCATTTATCGAAGTTTTGACAGAAGGGGGGCGCTGCGGTTTCAGCTGTGCTCAGTACGCATGCGCGGAATCTCCTCACTCTGTACTCAGCACGCATGCGCGGCATCTCCTCACTCGCACCAAAAAAATGGACGCCGTTAGCGGCGCAAGCCCGCGATCACCGGCTCAACTCTCCTCTCTCCCCTTGCTTCTCTCCTCTCTCCCACACCCGGGAGAACATCTCCCCGCTATCCCCCCCCCCGGGCCTTTCAATGATGCGATCTCCCGCACCCCCCCCCCACCCGGACCTTTCACTGATCAGATCCCCCGCACCCACCCCCCCGGGCCTTTAACTGATGCTAAGAGTGTGTCTGGGGGAGAGAAAATTGGGGGGGGGGTCTGAGAATGGGGACTGGGGAGTGGGACAACAGGGGTCGTGCGGAGGGGACTTGGTGGTGGGGGAAAGAGGGGTACTGGGAAAAGGGGAGGTCCATATCCCACCCCTCTCCCCCCTCCCTCCCTCCTCCCCTCTCTCCCCCCCCCCCTCCCTCCCTCCACAAATACCACCCCATCTCTCATCACCCTCCCACCCTCCCTCCCCCCTCCATCCTCAACACATCCCTCCCTCCACCACTCCCTCCCCCTCGATCACTCCACACCTCCCTCCCACAAACCTCCCTCTCCCTCCCTCCCCCCTTCACTCCCTCCCCCCCCCTCCCGGATACAATGGAAACCCTAAGAGGACGGGCCAAAGGGGAGAGTGTGGGGAGAGTAAGAGTGGGGATGGGGGAGGAGAGAATGGGGGAGTGGGGAATGGGCCCAACGGGCCCACTTTGTCTAGTAAAACTCAGATCTTGAAGCGATGTTTGTATATATATTCCACTGATGTCGGCTGAAGGCAATTCCGGCAAAACGGTGAACCGTAGCGCCACGATTTTTGAACCGCCTTAATCAGCATGCGGTTCGCTGCTGGAAAATGATATTTTTATTTAATTCGGACGCATATTTTTTAAGTTACAGAGGTTTAAAAGTGCTGCCCCCCCTGATTTATCGAAGTTTTGACAGAAGGGGGGCGCTGCGCTGCGGATTTATTCTTCATTGTGATGTCACAATGCCCCTGTGAGATGAACTCGAGCAGACCCCCCTTCCCCCCCCCCCCCGTGGTATTCAGCGTGTGACGTCACAATGCCCCTGTGCCCCTCCCTTCCCCCTTCCCCCCTCCCCCTCCCCTACCTCCCCCCTCCCTCCCCCTCCCCCTTCCCCTCTCCCTCCCCCCTCCCCCCTTTCCCCCTCCCCCCCTTTCCGCCCTCCCCTTCCCCCCTCCCTCCCCCCCTCCCTCCTCCCTCCCTCCCCCTCCCCTACCTCCCCCTCCCCCTTCCCCTCTCCCTCCCCCCTCCCCCCTTCCCCCCTCCCCCCCTTTCCCCCCTCCCCCCCTTTCCGCCCTCCCCTTCCCCCCTCCCTCCCCTCCTCCCTCCGCCCTCCCTCCCCCTCCCCTACCTCCACCCTCCCTCCCCCTCCCCCCCTTCCCCTCTCCCTCCCCCTTCCCCCCTCCCCCCTTTCCCCCTCCCCCCCCTTTCCGCCCTCCCCTTCCCCCCTCCCTCCCCTCCTCCCTCCTCCCTCCCTTCCCCTTCCCTCCCTCCCCTCCTCCCGGTTACAATGGAATCCCTACGAGGACGGGCCCAACGGGGAAAGAGTGGTACTGGGAAAAGGGGAGAGCCCCCTCCCTCCCCCCTTCCCCCTCCCATCCCTCCCCCTTCCCCCCTCCCCCCCTAACCCCCCTCCCCTCTCCCCCTCCCTCCCCCCTCCCTCCCCCTCCCTCCCCCTCACCCCTACCCCCTCACTCCCCCCTCCCCCCCTTCCCCCCTCCCCTCCCTCCCCCTCCCCTCCTCCCTCCACACCTCCCTCCTCCCTCCCTCCCCCTTCCCTCCCTCCCCTCCTCCCGGTTACAATGGAAACCCTACGAGGACGGGCCCAACGGGGAAAGAGGGGTACTGGGAAAAGGGGAGGTCCCCCTCCCCCCTCCCCCTCCCTCCCACCCCCTCCCCCCTCCCCTCCCCTCTCCCTCCCCTTCCCCCCACCTCTGCCCCCTTCCTCCCCCCCTCCTCTCCCCCCCTCCTCTCCCCCCCTCTCCTCTCCCCCCCTCTCCTCTCCCCCCCTCTCCTCTCCCCCCCTCTCCTCTCCCCCCCTCTCCTCTCCCCCCTCTCCTCTCCCCCCCTCTCCTCTCCCCCCCTCTCCTCTCCCCCTTCCCTCCCCCCTCCCCCTCCCTCCCCCCCTCCCTTTCCCCTCCCTTCCCCCCCCTTCCCCCCTCCCTTACACCCTCCCTCCCCCTCTCCTCCCCTCTCCCCCCTCCCTCCCTCCCCACTCTCCTCTCCTCCCTACCTCATCCCTCCCTCCCTCCCTTCCCCGCAGCGCTGACCGCCGGGAAGTGTAGTCGCCGTCGCCTCTCCCGCTTCTGCTCTATAGATAAGATTAATTTCTTTTTCAACAAAGAATGCTGTTTATTTTAAAGTAAAATAGACACCTCTCCTCTCTCCCCCCCTCTCCTCTCCTCTCTCCCCCCCCTCTCCTCTCCTCTCCCCCCTCTCCTCTCCCCCTCCACTCTTTCCTCTCCCCTCTCCTCTCCCCTCCCCCCCTCTCCTCTCCCCCCTCTCCTCTCCCCCCTCCTCTCCCCCCTCCTCTCCCCCCTCCTCTCCCCCCTCCTCTCCCCCCTCCTCCTCTCCCCCCCTCCTCCTCTCCCCCTCCCTCCTCTCCCCCTCCCTCCTCCCTCCTCCCCCCCTCCCCCCCTTCCCCCTCCCCCCCTCCCCCCCCTCCCCCCCCTCCCCCCCTCCCCCCCTCCCCCCCTCCTCTCCCCCCCTCCCCCTCTCCCCCCCCTCCTCTCCCCCTCCTCCTCTCCCCGAAGCGGAAGTGTAGTCGCCGTCGCCTCTCCCGCTGTTTGATTTCATTTATAACAAAGACATTTATTTAAAATGAGGAATGTGATTTTCATTAAGTTTGATTTTATTTATTTTAAAAAAGCTGCTGCTCTATAGATAAGTTTATTTCCTTTTCAACAAAGAGCGCTGTTTATTTTAAAGTAAAAACGCGGTTTTTTTCATTGGGTTTCACCCTCCCTGTTAGCGCCCGATTGGTTGGGTCTTTACGTGGGGTACAGTGATTGGCTCCACCATCCCTGTTAGCACCCGATTGGCTGGGTCTCTACGTGGGGTGCAGTGATTGGCTCCACCCTCCCTGTTAGCGCCCGATTGGCTGGGTCTCTACGTGGGGCGCAGTGATTGGCTCCAACCTTACACTCGATGTGGGTGGAGCAGTTGATTTGAACTGACACCAACTGCCGTAACCAACAGTCCACCGTGCTGCTGCTGGTTGAGGACAGGCTCCAGCATCGCTCAGGAGGGCAGTTTAATTGAAATACAGAAAGAATATTTATAGATAAGTTTCTTATCATTTCCAACAGAAAAATTACATTTATTTTAAACGGTACGAGATTTCCATTGCATTTAATTTTATTTTTAAAAAAAAGATAAAAGACAGAGATTTCATAGATAAGTTTACTTTCTTTTTTAACAAAAGAACATTTATTTCACATAAGTTTAATTTCATTTATAACAAAGACATAAGCTGCTGCTCTATAGATAAGTTTAATTTCTTTTTCAACAAAGAATGCTGTTTATTTTAAAGTAAAATAGACCCCTCTCCTCTCTCCCCCCCTCTCCTCTCCTCTCTCCCCTCTCCTCGTCCCCCTCTCCTCTTCCCCCTCTCCTCTCCCCCCTCTCCTCTCCCCCCTCTCCCCTCTCCCCTTCCCCCTCTCCTCTCCCTCTCTCCTCTCCCCCTCTCCTCTCACCCCTCTCCTCTCCCCCCTCTCCCCTCCTCTCCCCCCTCTCCCCTCCTCTCCCCCCTCTCCTCTCCCCCCTCCCCCCTCTCCCCTCTCCTCTCCCCCCTCTCCTCTCCCCTCCCCTCTCTCCTCTCCCCTCTCTCCACTCCCCCCTCTCCCCTCCCCCCTCTCCCCTCCCCCTCTCCTCTCCCCCCTCTCCTCTCCCCCCTCTCCTCTCCCCCTCTCCTCTCCCCCTCTCCTCTCCCCCCTCCTCCTCCCCCCCTCCTCCTCTCCCTCCCTCCCCCCCTCCTCTCCCCGAAGCGGAAGTGTAGTCGCCGTCGCCTCTCCCGCTGTTTGATTTCATTTATAACAAAGACATTTATTTAAAATGAGGAATGTGATTTTCATTAAGTTTGATTTTATTTATTTTAAAAAAGCTGCTGCTCTATAGATAAGTTTATTTCCTTTTCAACAAAGAACGCTGTTTATTTTAAAGTAAAAACGCGGTTTTTTTCATTGGGTTTCACCCTCCCTGTTAGCGCCCGATTGGTTGGGTCTTTACGTGGTACCTCCCCTCCTCCCTCCACACCTCCCTCCCTCCCCCTTCCCTCCCTCCCCTCCTCCCGGTTACAATGGAAACCCTACGAGGACGGGCCCAACGGGGAAAGAGGGGTACTGGGAAAAGGGGAGTTCCCCCATCCTCCCCCCTTCCCCCATCCCTCCACCTCCCCCTTCCCCCCCTTCCCCCCCTTTCCCCCTCCCCTCCCCCCCTTTCCCTCCTCTCCTCCCTCCACACCTCCCTCCTCCCTCCCTCCCCCCTCCCTCCCAGCCTACAGGTTACAATGGAAACCCTACGAGGACGGGCAAAACGGGGAAAGAGGGGTACTGGGAAAACAGGTGGTCCCCCTCCCCCCTCCACCCCTACCCCCTTCCCTCCCCTCTCCCTCCCCCTTTCCCCACTCTACTCCACCTCCCCTCCCCCCTCCCTCCCCCTCCCCTCCTCCCTCCCCTCCTCCCTCCACTCCTCCCTCCCTCCCCCCTCCCTCCCCGCCTCCCGGTTACAATGGAAACCCTACAAGGACGGGCACAACGGGGAAAGAGGAGTACTGGGAAAAGGGGAGGTCCTCCTCCCTCCCCCCCTTCCTTCCCCCCTTCCCCCCTCCCCTCCCTCCCCTCCCTCCCCTCCCCCCTCCCATCCCACAACGGGGAAAGAGGGGTACTGGGAAAACAGGTGGTCCCCCTCCCCCCTCCCTCCCCCCCCGCCTCCCGGTTACAATGGAAACCCTACGAGGACGGGCCCAACGGGCCCACTTGGTCTAGTATACTATTAAAACTCAGATCTTGTATATATGTACCTATCTTTTTATCACTGATTTCGGCTGATTTCGGCTGATTACGGCAAAACGGTAAACCGCAGCGCCACAATTTTTGCACCGCCTTAATCACACCGTTGGACGCTTGCCGAAAATGATATTTTTATTTAATTTGGTCGTGTATCTTTTAAGTTACAGAGGTTTAAAAGTCAAAACTTTTTTTCTCAGTTATTTCGGCCGATTTCGGTAAAAACGCTGAACCGTAGCGACACGATTTTTGCACCGCCTTAATCACCACGCTGAACGCTGCTGGAAAATGATTTTTTTTATTTGATTCGGTCGTGTATTTTTTAAGTTACGGAGGTTTTAGTAAAAAAAAAGATTCCAGCCGTTTTTTCCATGGCCTTCAGCGTGTGACGTCAAAATGCCCATGTGACAAGAGCTCGCCCTTGTAACAATGATGCTAACAGTATGTCTGGGGGAGAGAAAATGGGGGGGTCTGAGAATGGGGACTGGGGAGTGGGACAACAGGGGTCGTGCGGAGGGGACTTGGTGGTGGGGGGAAAGAGGGGTACTGGGAAAAGGGGAGGTCCCCCTCCCTCCCCCGGGCGATGTAAAGTGCTGCGGCCGGGCCACGCAGGGCGATGAAGGGCCTGCGGGCGGGTTGATCATACCTCGCGCTTCGGGGCGGTCGAAGCTGCTACGGCTGGAGCTCCCAAAAGCCGGTCGCCAGCCAGGGACCTGCGAACTCCCGATGTTGCGGTCTGCAGGGCCCACGGCCGAAGCCTCCGAGATGGTAAGTCCAGGCCCTGCGACCGGAGTCTTCGAGGTCGATCCCAGCTGGAGGCCGCCGACTCCACGATGTTAGGCCGTAGCGCGAACGGAGATACGACACGGTAAAGGTCGCATCTCCGTTGAGGAGGAGATTGAAAAAAAGGTTTCCCCCAACCCCCCCACCCCCCACATACACAGAATTAAAAATAAAACAAAACGTACATTTAAGAACGACAATGACAAAAAAAACACAAAAAAAAAAACGGAGAGACTGCCGGTGAGCCGCAGCAGCAGAACACAGCCACGCCCCTTTCTCTCATCACCCTCCCCCCTCCCTCCCCCCCTCCATCCTCAACACATCCCTCCCTCCACCACTCCCTCCCCCTCGATCACTCCACACCTCCCTCCCCCAAACCTCCCTCTCCCTCCCTCCCCCCTTCACTCCCTCCCCCCCTCCCGGATACAATGGAAACCCTAAGAGGACGGGCCAAAGGGGAGAGTGTGGGGAGAGTAAGAGTGGGGATGGGGGAGGAGAGAATGGGGGAGTGGGGAATGGGCCCAACGGGCCCACTTTGTCTAGTTTACATTAAAAATAAAGGGTTTACCTCTCAAGGCAACTGGAAGGTGCCTTAAGAACTCAAAGAAAATAAATTCAAAGATGAGTATATTCAATTCTCATTTCCAAACTTGGTGTGATCTAAAATTTCACAGATAATATATTACTGCCAAATGTCATCTACAGATTAAATTTTATGGACATTGCGAGGATTTGCAAATGAAGGCTACTACCTTTAAGAACTCATCAAGAAATGTAAAAGAACATTTGAAGACTTCTTTGTGGGGGGGGGGGGGGCCTTCTGGGAGTATTGAAACTCTCACAATGCACTAACTCTAGTTAACATACACTACATTTCATTTCCTTCGTCTAAATCTCGTCATGTATCTATGGGAATCCAGCTCCTCAGAGTAATATACGGCTACCTATTATTGAGCACAAGAGGGTTCTGAGACCTTTTCTAATTAGTTTAATTAATTAGTGTGCAACGTTTTGCACTGACGAGTTATGAATTCCTCCTTCTCACTAATTTTTAATCTAAATCTGTGCCAAATTTCAAGTAGATAGTAGAGATGGGTCACGAAAGTTAAAATCTAGACACATTTTCGATGTTCGGCCCGTGTCTATCTGACAACGTGCACTTTAACCACATGTGATTTTTTCTATTACAAATCTCAAATTGTGGAGTGCAGAGGCAAATAAATAACTGATGGGTCTTTGTCCCAAACATTATGGAGGGCACTTTAGAACAACGATAAAGTTTCCCTGGTCCTCATTACCCCAGAAACCCCCACATCTAACACATACTCCTCTGACATTTCCATCTCCTTCAACATGATTCCACCACCAGTCACATCTTCCCATACCCACCCCTTTCCACCTTCGGCAAAGACTGCTTCCACCGCCACTCCTTAGTTCACTCATCCCTTCCCCCCAAACCACCCCTCCCCAGTCACTTCCCCCTGCTACTACATGCAGCATCTGCCCCTATACCTCACATTCCTCCCTCACCCATATCCACCTATGACCTATGCCACGATCAACTCTTAAGTGCCTGCACATAATCCTTACCCATCAATTCCCTGCATATCCATGTGCCTATGCAAAAGCCTCTTAAATGCCATTATCGCATCTGCTTCCACTACCGCCCCCAGCTGCATGCTCCAGGCGCCCAATCCCTCTAAAATATTTGCCCTGCACCTCTCCTTTAAACTTTATCCCTCACCTTAATGCCATCCTGAGCGCCCCAGCCAAAGGGCAGGGGGGGGGGGAGCATTGAGCACCCCAGCCACATGCGGGCAGCACTGAGCACCCAGGCCATAAGGGGGCAGCACCGAGCACCCCAGCCCTCAAGGGGCAGCACCAAGTGCACTGGCCACAAGGGGGCTGCACTGAATGCCCCGCCAACAAGGGGGCAGCACCGAGCGCCCCAGCCACAAGGGAGCACCGAGCGCCCCAGCCACAAGGGGGTAGCACTGAGCGCACCAGCTACAAGGGCGCAGTACTGAGCGCCCCGGCCACAAGGGGCAGCACTGAGCACCCCGTCCACAAGGGGCAGCACTGAGCACCCCGTCCACAAGGGGCAACACCGAGCACACCGGCCACAAGGGGGCAGCACCGAGCGCACCAGCCACAAGGGCCGCAGTACTGAGCGCCCCGGCCACAAGGGGGCAGCACCGAGCGCCCTGGCCACAAGGGGGCAGTGGAAAGACACAAAGTGCTGGAACAACTTTGTGGTCTATCAGCATCTCTGGCCAAAAAGTATTGAAAGTAGGTATCAATGACAAAATTCATCTGGCCCTTGGTCAGCTGAGGAAAACTGTACTTAAACAAGTCGTCAAATACAGCAAACACTCAGTGTCCAAGCCAGCGGTGAATGTCACATCTCCGTGCGCCCAGACCCCAGAGGACTCACTCAGACCTGTTCAACCTGTGTATGACTTGGTGGTACTCAGGCATAGTATTATTTGACTAGAGAGCCGACAAAGACAGTTTGTCACTATGTCGGTACATGTGATAATAACAAACCAACACTTACACAATCATCCACTGATGGTAGTGGGAAATTAAACAATTAGGAAGAGACCTTGGACATCCCTACTGTCCACGATGGCAACTATTTGCTGTATTTTCTGAACCATTCTGTTAAACCATTCGGAGTTGTAAAATGCTGCGGATGTAACTAATAAATAAGAATTGCGCCACTTATTTTCACTCTTTTGCATTCTCCATGTTTATGTGCTTGCCCTTAGCCTGGCTAACCCAGAGATCACTGTGGATACCAACTAATGGATTGCTCTTGCTTCAGTGTGGTACTTGCTACAACAATATACATCCCTTAACTGAGAGGCATTTGGAAAATTGTTCAGTGCTCTCATGAAGAATTAAATTTTCAACATGAAAGAACAACCCTTTCTCAAATCTTAATCTTAGTAATCTGGAACAACAAAAAGTGACTAAACAGGGACCAATAGGGTCGGTCTTCAAGACCAAGGACCAGGCAAAATTGACAAGTTGAGAAACGTACTGTAACATTTCTCATCACATTCATGTTCCTTTGCTCTCAAAACCTTGACGCTGTCCTTTTATCATTCATCATGCAAAAACAGCAGAGAAGGCAGGGGCTGTTCCTGGACTGATATCCCAAGGCAGGACTAGAGATCTGGACACAACTTCTCAAATGCCACCACAGCAAATTCAAACCATAAGTACATTATAACATTTAGAAAAACTAGCCAGAGTAATGCTGACTGGGAAACTACCAGATTACTGTAAAAATATCTGGTTCATGAATGTCCTCACCAAAGAAACTTGGTTGCTTCTACAGTCCAATCTACATATGATTCATTCCAGAGTGTAGCTGAATGTTATGACAAAATATGAACCAAGAGTGCATATGCTAGCTCCCAATGCAACAAACTGAACAGTTTGTGGGGCAAGAAAGAAAACCTGAGCATAAATTTGAGCAAAGATTTTCCCCAGCTTCTCTGGACTTACTAAATGATTTTGATTCATAGCAAAAAGCATAATCTAAGAAATCAGATAAGAAATATGATACAGAGACAGCAAATGCTGGAGATGTGCAGCAAACGGAGGGCTGCTGGGGGAACCTTGTGTTTCACCTAGGAAGTCTGCACCCCACATCACGAACACTAAATTCCCCAGTTTCAGAGAACCTGCACCCACTCTGTCCCTTTCTATCTTCCAAAGTCTTCTCATACCCTCTCCTCTCATTACCCCAGCCTCATCTCGCATTTATCCCGCCCATCATTTATTCTATCTGCCCATCACAGAAATTACTTCCTCCAGATTCCATCCCCGTATTGCTCATCCCCTTCCCTGTTGCTCGCATCTGCCACCACCCTTTGTTCAGTTCCTCCAGCAGATCTTCTTTATTTGATATAGAAATAGTTCAAGTAACTAATAGTAGAAGTGTATCCAGGTTCAGCTCCTGAAGGACCTGGGGAACTGGAGAAGCAAGTGGATGATCTCAGGTCCGTCCCAGAAACGTAGTCGTTCCTGGACGAGTCCTACAGTGAGATTGTTACACCGAAGGTACTGGAAGAGAGAAGGTGGTTGACAGTGAGAAAGGGAAGGAAACTTGGAGTGCAAGGGACCCCAGGTGTTGTACCCCTTGAGAACAGGTTCACCCACTTGGAAGTTGTCAGGGAAGAAGACGTTGCCACACTGAGCGGCACACTGGTTTGCAAAGCAAAACGTGTTGTTGAGCCAAAACCAAAGAGGCCGACGTCAGACAACGCCGTGGGAGTAGGAGACTCCATTGTGAGAGGTATAGACAGGGGTTTCTGCGGCAACAGACGGGATTCAAGGATGGTGTGCTGCCTCCCTGCTGCCAGGATCCAGGATGTCACGGACAGAGTGCAGAAAATCCTCAAGGGCGAAGGTGAACAGCCAGAAGTGGTGGTGCATGTCGGCACAAACGATGTCGGAAAGAAGGGGATGGATATTCTGCAGCGTGACTTTAGAGAGCTCGGAAAATTGCTGAAAAGCAGGACCTCCAGGGTGGTTATCTCCGGTTTGCTTCCAGTTCCTCGTGCTGGCGAGAGCAGGAACAGGGAGATACACGACCTGAATGTGTGCCTGAGGGGCTGGTGCAGGGAGCAGGGATTTAGATTCTTAGACCAATGGGATCTGTTTTGGGGTAAGGGGGAATTGTACAAACGGGACAGATTGCACCTTAACAGGTGGGGGACCAGCATTCTGGCAGGCAGGTTTGCCACTGCTACACGGGTGGTTTTAAACTAAATAGGGGGGGGGGGGTCAAATGGGATAGTCAAGGATGGAGTTAAAGGGAAAGAGAGTAAAGGGATAGTTAATTACCCCAGAATTAACGGGAAAGAAAGCTCACAAAGGGATAGGAGACTATGGCCAACTCTCTTCCAGGTGAGTTGGAATCGAAATGAAAGGTGAGATGAGTAAGGAATTAAAAGTATTGTATATGAATGCGCGAAGTATAAGAAGTAAAGTAGATGAGTTTGAGGCTCAGTTAGAGGTTGGTAGATATGACATTGTGGGGATTACAGAGACGTGGCTGCAGGAGGATCGGGCCTGGGAACTTAATATTCAGGGTTATACATCCTATAGAAAGGACTGGCAGGTGGGCAGAGGCGGTGGGGTATCTCTGTTGGTGAGGGATGAAATTCAGTCCCTTGCGAGGGGTGACATAAGGACTGACAAGGTAGAGTCACTGTGGATAGAGTTGAGGAATTGTAAAGGTAAGAAGACACTAATTGGAGTTATCTACAGACCCCCAAATAGTAGCCCGGATGTAGGATGTAAGTTGCAGCAGCAGTTAAAACTGGCATGTAACAAAGGTAATGCCACTGTGGTGATGGGGGATTTCAATATGCAGGGAGACTAGGAAAATCAGTTTGGTTCTGGATCCCAAGAAAGGGAGTATGTAGAGTGCCTCCGAGATGGAGGCTACCAGAGGAAGCCTACCAGAGGAAAGGCAATTCTGGATTTAGTGTTGTCCAATGAACCAGATTTGATAAGAGAACTCAAGGTAAAGGAACCACTTGGAGGTAGTGATAATAATATTAGTTTTAATCTGCAATTTGAGAGGGAGAAGGTTAAATCGGAAGTGTCAGAGTTGCAGTTGAACAAATGGGACTTATGAAGGCATGAGAGAGGAGCTGGCCAAGGTCGACTGGAAAGGGATCCTAGCAGGAATGTCGGTGGAACAGCAATTTCTGGGCATGATCCGGAAGACGCCGGAACATTTCATTCCAAAGAGGAAGAAAGATTCTAAAGATCAGTCTGAAGAAGGGTCTCGACCCAAAACGTCACCCATTCCTTCTCTCCTGAGATGCTGCCTGACCTGCTGAGTTACTCCAGCATTTTGTGAAATAAATACCTTCGATTTGTACCAGCATCTGCAGTTATTTTCTTACAAGATTCTAAGGGGAGTAGGAGGCAACCGCGGCTGACAATGGAAGTTAGGGATGGAATAAAACTAAAAGAAAAGATGTATAACATAGCAAACAGTAGCCGGAAGCCAGAGGATTGGGAAACTTTCATAGGACAACAGAAGGTAACAAAACGGGCAATACGGGCTGAAAAGATGAAGTACGAGGGGAAGCTGGCCAAGAATATAAAGGACAATAAAAGCTTCTTTAGATATGTTAAGAGAAAAAGAGTAGCAAAGTCAAATGTAGGTCCTTTGAAGGCAGACACAGGTGAAATTATTATGGGTAACAAGGAAATGGCAGAAGAGTTGGACAGGTACTTCGGATCTGTCTTCACTAAGGAAGACACAATCTCCCAGATGTACTAAAGGACAGAGGATCTAGGAGGGTAGATTAGGCGAGAAATAGTATTGGGTAGACTGATGGGACTGAAGGTTAATAAATCCACAGGGCCTGATGGTCTGCATCCCAGGGTCCTCAGGGAGGTGGCTCTAGAAATAGTGGACGCATTGGTGATCATTTTCCAATGTTCAATAGATTCAGGATCAGTTCCTGTGGATTGGAGGATAGCTAATGTTATCCCACTTTTCAAGAAAGGAGCGAGAGAGAAAACGGGGAATTACAGACCAGTTAGCCTGACATCGGTGGTGGGGAAAATGCTGGAGTCAATTATCAAAGAGGTAAATAACGGCGCATTTGGATAGCAGTAGAAGGATAAGTCCAAGTCAGCATGGATTTATGAAAGGGAAATCATGCTTGACTAATCTTCTGGAATTTTTTGAGGATGTGACAAGTAAAATGAATGAAGGGGAGCCAGTGGATGTAGTGTATCTAGACTTTCAGAAAACCTTTGATAAGGTCCCGCACGGGAGATTGGTGAGCAAAATTAGAGCACATGGTATTGGGGGTAGGGTGTTGATATAGAGAATTGGTTGGCAGACAGGAAGCAAAGAGTAGGAGTAAACAGGTCCTTTTCAGCATGGCAGGCAGTGGCGAGTGGAGTGCCGCAAGGCTCGGTGTTGGGGCCGCAACTGTTTACCATATACATTAATGATTTGGATGAAGGAATTAGAAGTAACATTAACAGGTTTGCTGATGACACAAAGCTGGGTGGCAGTGTGAACTGCGAAGAGGATGTTAGGAGGTTGCAGGGTGATCTGGACAGGTTGAGTGAGTGGGCCAGATGCATGGCAAATGCAGTATAATATAGATAAATGTGAGGCTATTCACTTTGGCGGCAAAAACAAGGAGACAGATTATTATCTCAATGGTGTCAGGTTAGGTATGGTGGAAGTGCAGCGAGACCAGGGTGTCCTTGTACACTGGTCCCTGAAAGTTGGTGTGCAGGTACAGCAGGCAGTGAAGAAAGCTAATGGCATGGTGGCCTTCGTAACGAGAGGATTTCAGTATAGGAATAAAGAGGTTCTTCTGCAGTCGACATCTGGAGTATTGTGTACAGTTTTTGTCTCCTAATTTGAGGAAAGACATCCTTGTAATTGAGACAGTGCAGTGTAGGTTCACGAGATTGATCCCTGGGATGGCGGGACTGTCATATGAGGAAAGATTGAAAAGATTAGGCTTGTATTCACTGAAGTTTAGAAGGATGAGAGGGGATCTTATAGAGACATATACAATTATAAAAGGACTGGACAAACTAGATGCAGGAAAAATGTTCCCAATGTTGGGCGAGTCCAGAACCAGGGGCCACAGTCTTAGAATAAAGGGGAGGCCATTTAAAACTGAGGTGAGAAGGAACTTTTTCACCCAGAGTTGTGAATTTGTGGAATTCTCTGCCACAGAGGGCAGTCGAGGCCAAATCACTGGATAAATTTAAGAATTAGATAAAGCTCTAGGGCTTCGCGGAATCAAGGGATATGGGGAGAAGTTGGGCACAGGTTACTGATTGTGGATGAATCAGCCATGATCCCAATGAATGGCAGTGCTGGCACCTACACCTTCCTACACCTATTTTCTATGTAACCTTTCAACCTGCCTTATTAATCCATAAAATCCCTGCAGCCCTGGATGGACCTTGCCCAAATCCCATGGCCTTCAATTCCCCAGTAGTAAAATCTCAGTCTTGATGCTTCAAACTCCACAGCTCTGAATATTATTGAAAAATTCACAACCTTTTGGCAGAAGTTCCTCCTCATGTTTATCTCAAATTGGTGATGTTTATCCTGAAACCACACTTTAGAATTCTACGTTTTTCCCAAGGGAAACATCCTCACTATCCATTGTCGATCACCTCAGAACCATCAAAGCAAACGATCCCCAAATTTGTACACGGTACAGCAGCGATGGTCTGAATAATAAGTTCGAGCAAGAGTTCCAAGAGGAAGTTGAAAAATCGGACAGTGGATAAGTCACCTGCATCAGATGGATAACAGCCTAAAAGAGGTAGCTGTAGAGATTTTGGAGGCATTAGTAGCGATCTTTCAAGAATCACGAGAGTCAGGAGTGGTCCCTGAGGACTAGAAAATTGGAAATGCTATTCTGCTGTTTAAGAAGGGAGTGAGGCAAGATGGGAAACTATAGGCCGGTTAGCTTGACTTCACTAGTAGTAAGATTTGAGAGTCCATTTCCTGGTACTTAGAAGCACATGATAAAATAGGCCAAAGTCAGCATGGTTTTGTGAAGAGGAGATCTTGCCTGACAAATCTGTAGGAATTCTGAGGAAGTAAATAGCAGGACAGATAAAGGAGAGTCAGTGGGTGTTGTTTACTTGGATTTTGAGAAGGCCTTTGATAACGTGCTGCATGTGAGGCTGTAACAGATGATGCGAGCCCTTGGTACCAGAGGGAAGATACTTGCATGGAGAATGATCCTGGGAATTGCATTAACATATGATGAGTGTTTGATAGCTCTGGGCCTGTAGTCGTTGGAGATCAGAAGAATGAGAGGGATCTCATTAAAACATTGCATAATGAAATACATGGATAGGGTGGATGTGGAGAGAATGTTTCCACTAGTGGGAAAGACTAGGACCAGAGGGCACAGCCTCAGAATAAAAGGACTAACCTTTAGAAAGGAGATGAGGGAGAATTTCTTAAGCCAGAGGCTGGTGAATCTGTAGAATTTATTGCCACAGAAGGCTGGGTATTTTTAAAGCAGTATTTTTATTGATAGGTTCTTGATTAGTAAGGGTGTCAAAGGTTACGGGGGGAAGGCAGGAGAATGGGGTTGAGAGAGAAAGCCATGAATCGAATGGTGGACTAGACTTGAGGGGCTAAATCTGCACCTACTTCCATTAAGAACTTCCATTTGTACTCTATAATAATAATAATAATAATGCATTACATTTATATAGCGCTTTTCTAGAAACCCAAAGACGCTTTACATATTAGATCTAACATAAAGATAAATAAATAAACGAACAGAAAAGGATGAATAAGGTGGAGCGACGGTCAATGATTGAAGGCGGTGTTGAACAAGTGAGACTTCAGTGATGTTTTAAATGTGGTGAGTGAGGAGGAGTCTCTGACGGTTTGGGGTAGTGAGTTCCAGAGGGTGGGAGCAGCGATGGAGAAAGCCCTATCCCCCCAGGATCTGAGTTTGGTCCGGATGGGGGGGGGACAGGAGGTTAGCAGCAGCAGAGCGGAGGGTGCGGGTGGGAGTGTGTCTGTGGAGGAGGTCAGTCAGGTAGGATGGAGCCAGGTTATGGAGGGCTTTGTAGGTCATGAGGAGGATTTTGTACTGGAGTCTCTGGGGGATGGGGAGCCAGTGGAGCTTGTAGAGGACGGGGGTGATATGGTGTGGCAAATTGGATTAGTAAATATGCAGATGATACTAAGATAGGTGGAGTAGTTGATAGTGAGGTAGATTTTCAAAGTCTACAGAGAGACTTGGGCCTTTTGGAAGGGTGGGCTGAAAGATGGCAGATGGAGTTTAATGCTGATAAGTGTGAGGTGCTGCATTTTGGTAGGACAAATCAAAATAGGACGTACAGGGTAAATGGTAGGGAATTGAGGAATGCAGTGGAACAGAGGGATCTGGGAATAACTGTGCATTGTTCCCTGAAGGTGGAATCTCATGTGGATAGGGTGGTGAAGAAGGCGTTTGGTATGCTTGCCTTTATAAATCAGAGCATCGAGTATAGAAGTTGGGATGTAATGTTGAAATTGTACAGGGCATTGGTGAGGCCAAATCTGGAGTATGGTGTGCAGTTCTGGTCGCCAAATTATAGGAAGGATGTCGACAAAATGGAGAGGGTACAGAGGAGATTTACTAGAATGTTGCCTGGGTTTCAGCACTTAGGCTACAGAGAGAGGTTGAACAGGTTGGGTCTTTATTCTTTGGAGCGTAGAAGGTTGAGGGGGGACTTGATAGAGGTTTTTAAAATTTTGAGAGGGACGGACAGAGTTGACGTGGGTAGGCTTTTCCCTTTGAGAGTGGGGAAGATTCCAACAAGGGGACATAGCTTCAGAATTGAGGGACAAAGGTTTAGGGGTAACATGAGGGGGAACTTCTTTACTCAGAGGGTTGTGGCTGTATGGAATGGGCTTCCGGTGGAAGTGGTGGAGGCTGGCTCGATTTTATAATTTAAGAGTAAATTGGATAGGTATATGGATAGGAGGGGATTGGAGGGTTATGGTCTGAGTGCAGGTAGATGAGACTAGGTCAGGGAGAATGGTCGGCGTGGACTGGTAGGGCCGGACAGGCCTGTTTCCATGCTGTAGTTGTTATATGTTATATGTCACGGGTCGGGGAGTGGGTGAGTAGACGGGCAGCGGAGTTCTGGATATATTGGAGTTTATTGATGATTTTAGAGGGTGAACCATAGAGGAGGCTGTTACAGTAGTCCAGACGGGAGGTGATGAAGGCGTGGATGAGGGTTTCTGCAGCTGTGGAGGAGAGGGATGGACGGAGACGGGCGATGTTTTTGAGGTGGAAGAAGGCTGTCTTGGTGATGTGTTTAGTATGTTTGTCAAAGGAGAGGGTTTGATCAAAAATGATGCCAAGATTCCGGATGTGAGGGGAGGTGGATACTGAGAAACCGTCGATGTTGAGGGTGAAGTTGCGGGTGGATTTGGTGTGCGTTTTTAGTCCGATGATGACGATTTCGGATTTGTCAGTGTTTAGTTTGAGGAAATTGATTTGAAGCCAAGATTTGATTTCAGTGATGCAGTTTGTCAGGATAGAGTGTGTAGCGGTGGAGATTGACTTGGTGGAGATGAGGAGCTGGATATCATCGGCGAAGCAGTGGAATTGGAGACCATGACGGCGGATTAATTGACCAAGGGGAAACAGGTACAGGATGAAGAGGAAGGGGCCGAGAACTGAACCTTGGGGGACACCTTGGGGGAGGGGAGCGGTGGGGGATTTGCAGTTATTAATGGAGATGAACTGGTGCCTGTCGGAGAGGTATGATTTGATCCAGGAGAGGGCAGTGCCGGTGATGTTAAAGGTGGTTTCAAGTCGGGTGAGGAGGATGGAGTGGTTGATGGTGTCAAAGGCGGCGCTGAGGTCGAGTAGTACGAGAATGTTTAGGTTGCCAGCGTCAGAGGAGAGGAAAAGGTCGTTGGTGATTTTGAGGAGTGCAGTGGTTGGAGCTATCTTGGTGATTCCAAATAGAAAATACAAATCTAACCATGTATAAAGATTTGTTCGTTCAAATTATATCTCTTACAAAATACAATTAAAATTAATTTGTCCAAAATATTTTAACCAAAATTTGTTTGAAATTATGAGCCACAGAAAATGTTTACACGTCGAGCAAGGATGTGAATATCACAAGTTCATGCGTTCAGCAAAATGTGCTACAATATGTTTTAAAGAGATATTATCTACACATCTTATAGAAGTACACACCCAGACTTACTAAACTTCAAGCATTCACAACTTAACATTTAAAGAGGGAAGCAACTTTTTTTGCTGTGAAAGGGTTTTCAAAAAATAAAGATAATTCCACAATAACTGAAAGTTGTTATTAATTAGATTAAAATGGGTGTCCTACAACTGTAGAAAGTGCCACCCGAAAATGATTTAGATACATATTTTCACATCTAAGTACAAAATTCCATGATAAACTGTATTTATTTTCAATAGATAAGTTACAAAAGTTATTTCACACTTTAAAATATGACAATTTGGTGTTTTAATCTGTAACAATGTAATCCAAAAATAATTTCTCTTATATGAACAATAAAAAAGGTCAATCAATGTATCCACCTCAGGGCTTCCACAGCGTAGAGTCCTGGCCGCAGGCAGTGCCTTCCTCAGGGGCTGAGGAATTGGCCACATGTCAACTATCTACAAAATGGTAGAGCAAGTCTGAGGTAGTTGGTTTCCTCCAAATATTTCACTTTCGTTTTTTTTTTAATTAAAAAAAACATTGTTTTCCCTATCCACCAGTGCATGGATCAAGTGTTAAAGGAGGCACCATATCTGAACTATGGGAAAGACAAGCCTCGGGGTCAGCTTGAATGACAGGGTGAACAAAGGTAGCTGAAAGATTACAGCAGAATTTCTTACTGTTATCATTCACGCTCACCACATCCATCTCCAAAAGCAACCACTCCCAGTATTGGCAAAGCTCTTCAACCAGTCAAGGGACTGTTCCACACGCCCACTCCCCAGTGGGGTGCCAGGATCAGACAGGACCATTCAGTATGACAGGGTAGCAAATTGTCTTCAGCCCTGCTGTTCGGCTAACTATTGTTGATGTGGTTTATCTGTCCTGCCAGAGATCTTGAAGTAACATCTTCCAGTACTCTTTCTAGTTGCTGGATTAATACGCGTCTTTTAAACCTAGGGAATAAAATAAAAGCAAAATTTACCTCTGTATGTTTTATATTATGTTTAACATAGCTAAATGTCAAAAAGTATTAAACAAAACCTCACACCCAATTATGCAAAATTATCTGCTGCAATATCATCTAAATTAAAAGCAGAATACAGTATGTTGGAAATACCCAGTGGGTCAGGCATATCAGTGGAGAGAGATATCTGGAGAGACGTTTAGGTTAGAGATAACTGATTATCAGAGATAACTTATGAAGTTATGTTCTGCCAGTTTCCCAGAGGGCCTTAGAAACATAGAAAATAGGTGCAGGAGGGGGCCATTTGGCCCTTCGAGCCAGCACCACCATTCATTGTGATCATCTACAATCAGTAACCTGTGCCTGCCTTCTCCCCATATCCCTTGATTCCACTAGCTCCAAGAGCTCTATTTAACTCTTTTAAATTCCTCCAGTGAATTGGCTTCCACTGCCTTCTGTGGCAGAGAATTCCACAAATTCCCAACTCTCTAGGTGAAAAAGTTTCTTCTCACCTCAGTTGTAAATGGCCTCCCCTTTATTCTTATTCGGCCTTATTCAGCATTAGCATTTGTAAGTAGGTGTTACATATCTGAATTCTCAGAAGGCATTTGATAGTGCCATTACCTAGCCCATTAACCAAACCTGAGCATCCAACTACCCGCTACCATATTTCTCCAATTTATGGGCTTTCTCAACCATGTGTTCTCTGAATTCATCCTGCCCACTAGACCCATAGAAATCCTGAAGAATCTGAAATAAAACAATTTTCATGAAGGTTCATCGAGCTGAAGTGTTAACTCAGATTTCTTTCTCCATGGATGTGTCTGACCACCTCGACTCCATCCTATCCGCCCCTGGTCCTAGACTCCATCCTAACCCCGCTGGTCCAATCTCTCCCAACTTATGTCCAAGATACCTCACACGCCCTTCGTCTCTTCAATGACTTCCGTTTTCCAGGCCCCCACTAACTCATCTTTACTATGGATGTTCAGTTACTCAACACCTCACTTCCCCACCAGGAAGATCTTAAAAGCCCTCCATTTTTCCTCGACCGACAGAACCAGCCAATTTCCTTCTACTCCGCCTAGCAGAGCTGACCCTCACCCTGAATAACTTCTCCTTCGACTCCTCCCACTTCCTCGCAATCCAAGGCGCAACTATGGGCACTCGCATGGGCCCCAGCTATGCCTGTCTCTTTGTAGGGTATGTCCAACTATCCCTGTTCCAGGCATACACTAGCCCTATCCCCGAACTCTACCTCCGCTACATTGACGACTGCATCGGTGCCACCTCCTGCACCCATGCAGAACTCACTGACTTCATTAATTTTACTACTAATTGCCATCCTGCACTCAAATTCACTTGGACCACCTCCGACATCTCCCTACCTTTTCTTGATCTCGCCGTCTCCATTACCGGAGACAGTCATCAACTGACATCTATTAAAACCCACTGACTCCCACAGCTATCTTGACTACACTTCTTCCCACCCAGCTTCCTGTAACGACTATCCCATATTCCCAATCTTCCGTCTACGCCGCATCTGCGCCCAAGATGAGGTGTTCCATATCAGGACATCGGTGATGTCCTCATTCTTTAGGGAGCAGGTTTTCCCCTCTTCCATCATAGATGAGGCCCTCACGAGGGTCTCCTCAATATCCCACAGCTCCGCTCTTGCTCCCCTTCCCCCCAGTCGCAACAGGGATAGAGTCCCCCTTGTTCTCACCTTCCACCCCATCAGCCGTCGCATACAGCACATAATCCTCCGACATGTCTTGTGGGGGTGGGGGAGAGTGGGGGTTGGGGAGGAGGGAAGACATGTCTTGTTTCTTCAGACTTCAATCATCCAATCCACCAAACAACACCGAACAAGAGTCAATGGCAGAATAAGCTGTTTGGCATTGGCAGAGAAGATTTGGCAAATTTTTCATATACTCAGCTCTGCTGCTCATCCCACAAATGCATGTTCCTTACAAATGTGGCACCATTTAAAAGGGAAACAGGCTTTCCAACGGTATAAGATTTATTGCCAAGAAGCATTGTTACAACAAAGAAATAATCTACCAAACACAAATTTCCTTACTTTTTGTGCTATGTTTATATACTAGACCAAGTTGGGCCCATTCCTCGTAGAGGGGGGACAGGGAAGGGGAGAGGGTGTGACTGAGGAGCCCTGGACCCAAAGCCTCTCTTGTATTGGTGTAGCACCCTCAACCCCCACTCAATCCCTTATCCCCACTCCTCCCCCAACTGACCCACTCCATCCCCCCAACACACCCCCACTTGCACCTCCCCTGCCCCCACCCCATTCCCCCAGCCCTGCCTCCACCCCCCTTCCCCCTCCCCATCCCCTCACTCCCCTTCCCCCCACCCCCACTCTCCCTGCCCGCACCCCACTCTCCCCCACACCCCAATCTTCCCTCCTCCCCACCCCCACTCTTGGCACCTCCCCACCCCACCCCACCCTCCTACCCAGCCGAGTTGGTGGGGAGTTCATCCCAGCGGCACAGGGTCAAGTGGAGCAGCCCTCAGACGCCCTGCAACGTCTCCGGCAGACGGTGGGCAGGCTGGCACCTGTGCCCACGTCACGTCATGGACCTTCCATCCACACATCCCTCCTGCTCTGGAGAACTGCCAGTTTGTTTTCCTGCGCAGGGGCCCTCATCGGACACCTTTCCAGCGGCCGTACGAGGGCCCCTTCTGGGTCCTGCAATCCTGCAACACGGCTCGGCCACATTCGTCCTGGACATGAGGGGTTGCAGTGAGACTGTTTCAATTGCACGGCTGAAGCCGGCACACATGGACATTGATCGGCCCCGCAGAACCGGGCGATCCAGTGCGCCGCCAAGGCCCGAGCGCAGGTGGCCGTCGAGGTGTCCGCCAGCGGAATGGCTTCCGGCCACCTCGTGAACCGATCGACCACGGTGAAGAGGTGGGTCATGCCCCGGCAGCGGCCCCACGACATCCACATGAATGTTGTCGAACCGCTGCCTAGGAACACCGAACTCCTACAGAGACGCACGCACGTGTCGCTGGATCTTTGCGGTCTGGCACGGGATGCAGATGCGTGCCCAGTGTGCAACCTGCTTACGCAGCCCGTGCCACATGAAGCGGGAGGCTACAAGGGCCACCGTCCCCTGAATGGAAGGATGAGAAAGCCTGTGGAGCACCTCGAACTTGGACGTGTTGACGGCCAACCCGTACTGACTGAGGCGCTGACACAGCTGGCGGAGGTGGGCGCAGTGCTCCTGCCTCGAGCGGCTGGCCACGAGTACGTCGTCCAAGTACACGAAAACAAAGTCTAGGCCATGGCACACACAGTCCATAAGCCTTTGGAAGGCCTGTGCGGCGTTCTTCAACCCGAACGGCATCCTCATAAAATTCGAACAGTCCAAACGGTGTAATGATGGCTGTCTTGGGGATGTCGTCAGGGTGGACCGGAATTTGATTGTACCCGCGCACAAGGTCCACCATGGAGAACAGCGATGCTCCGGCCAGATGGGCATTAAAGTCCTGGATGTGCGGGACCGGATACCTATCGGCGACGGTCGCATCATTCAAGCGACAGTAGTCCCCACATGGGCGCCAGCCCCCGTCCGCCATATGGACCAAGTGGAGTGGTGACGCTCACGGGCTATCGGAGAGGCGCACGATGCCCATTGACTCCATCCGGCGGGAACTCCTCCCAAGCTAGACGGAGCTTGTCTGGAGCGCGACGCCTGCGCTCGGGCTGTGCACGGTTGGCCCGGTGGTGGGGATGTGATGCTGCACCCCGTGTTTGGGAGCGGAGGAGCGGAAGTGGGTTTCAAGAATGTCCGGGAAATCCGCCAGGATGCGCGCGTAAGTCGCATCCATTGACGACAGGGTCCGACGTTGAGGGAGACCGGCCCCAGCGTGCTGGAGTGCACCAAGCGCTGCCGCCTGACATCCAGGAGCATTGAATGCGCTCGCAGGAAGTCGGCGCCCAGCAGCGGCTGGGAAACGTCGGCGATGACAAACCCCCAGGAAAAACAGCTATGCCGAAGTTAAGGGCGAGCTTGCGGACCCCGTAAGTGATGACGGGGCTCCCGTTCGCCGCAGTGAGGAGGGGGCCACTTTTGCCCGCACGGATATCGGCGGTGGAAAGGACACTCACCTCCGCTCCAGTGCCAACAAGGAACCGACCCCCGGTGCGGCAATCCCGAGCGAACACGCGATGGATCTGGCCCGGCCGCCGAAGGGATCACTGACGGCCGGCCCCTGCGTTTCCCTGAAAGGCACAAGGTGGGCGACATTGATTGGCTGCAGATCCCCACCGACGGTGCCGACTGGGATGCCCACCAGCGACCTCCGGTGGCCTCCAGCGGTATGGGAGGTGGTGCTGACTGGGCTGACCACCAGCGACCTCTGCTGGCGTCTGAAGAAACTGCCGGCAGGGCCGTGCGAGGACGACGTGCCTGCGCCGGGGTGCCCCATGGCGGACGGATTTTGCCGCGGAGGTCGGCCTGAGACGCGGTCGACAGAGGCCCCGGCTTGCTGTGCGCCTCCCGACGCGTGGAAAAGACGGCCAGCGTTCCCGACGGGCCATCCAAAGTGGTCGGCGCGCTCGCCCAGCGCCTGCGTATCGGTGAACGGATTCACCGGCGAGCAGCAAGCGGAAGTCGGCTGGAGCTGCCGATGGTAACCATGTTTAAACAAAATACAGGGCTCGTGGTCGTCCATATGGGCGAGCATGTCCTCCAGGAGCGCCGACGGCCATCGGTCCCCAAGGCCCTCCGTGCCCAAAACTCCAGCTGCCCGCTCGGACCTCGCTGAGGCCGAACCTCCTGATAAGCAGGGCCTTGAGACCCGCATATTTGTTAGCTGCCGGGGGGGCGTGCAGGAAGGGTTTTACTCGCCTTGCAGTCTCCTGGTCCAGAGCGCCGACGACATAGAAGTACTTAGTCTCGTCCACCGTCACGCCTCGCACTGCAAACTGTGCCTCTGCCTGCTGGTCGGAAGTTTGAGCGCGACGGCATCGAGGTCGGCATGACCGGGTTGCGCATTGTTGCAGTCGGTTCATCACGACGCGTGATGAACGTCGGGGTCACCAATGTAGTGGCCTGGCAGAGGCCAGTGAAAAAGCTGGACGCCAGGCAGGTTTAGTAAAGGTCTTTATTTGG
>NW_027601267.1:707855-858967 GCF_053455715.1 Rhinoraja longicauda | reverse complement strand
AAAATCGCGGCGCTACGGTCACCGTTTTGCCGGAATTGCCGTTTTCAGCCGACATCAGTGGAATATATATACAACGCTACAAGATCTGAGTTTTAGTATAGTATACTAGACAAAGTGGGCCCGTTGGGCCCATTCCCCACTCCCCCATTCTCTCGTCCCCCATCCCCATTCTTACTCTCCCCACACTCTCCCCTTTGGCCCGTCCTCTTAGGGTTTCCATTGTATCCGGGAGGGGGTGAGGGAGTGAAGGGGGGAGGGAGGGAGAGGGGAGGTTTGGGGGAGGGAGGTGTGGAGTGATCGAGGGGGAGGGAGTGGTGGAGGGAGGGATGTGTTGAGGTTGGAGGGTGGAGGGAGGGGGGGAGGGTGATGAGAGATGGGGTGGTATTTGTGGAGGGAGGGAGGGGGGGGAGAGAGGGGGGAGGGAGGGATGGGGGAGAGGGGAGGGATATGGACCTCCCCTTTTTCCCAGTACCCCTCTTTCCCCCACCACCAATTCCCCTCCGCACTACCCCTGTTGTCCCATTCCCCATTCTCAGCCCCCCCCCCCCCCCATTTTCTCTCCCCCAGACACACTCTCCCCCAGCATCAGTTAAAGGCCCGGGGGGGGGGGGGGGGGGTGGCGGTGATCGGATCTGTGAAAAGTCCGGTGGGGGGGGGGGGCTTCGGGAGATCGCATCATTCAAAGGCCCGGGGGGGGGGGGGGGGGGATAGCGTGGAGATGTTCTCCCGGGTGTGGGAGAGAGGAGAGAAGCAAGGGGAGAGAGGAGAGGTGAGCCGGTGATCGCGGGCTGGCGCCGCTAACGGCGTCCATTGTTTTGGTGCGAGTGAGGAGATGCCGCGCATGCGTGCTGAGTACAGAGTGAGGAGATTCCGCGCATGCGTACTGAGTACTACCGGACCGCAAGCGCCCCCCTTCTGTCAAAACTTCGATAAATCAGGGGGGGCAGCACTTTTAAACCTCTGTAACTTAAAAAATATGCGTCCGAATTAAATACAAATATCATTTTCCAGCAGCGAACCGCATGCTGATTAAGGCGGTTCAAAAATCGTGGCGCTACGGTTAACCGTTTTGCCGGAATTGCCGTATTCAGCCGACATCAGTGGAATATATATACAACACTACAAGATCTGAGTTTTAGTAGTATACTAGAACAAGTGTGCCCGTTCAAAGCGGGCCCTTTGGGCCCGTCCCCACACCTCCCATTTTCTCCTCCCCCAGCCCCACTCTTACTCTCCCCACACCCTCGCCTTGGGCGGTGAGGTAGTGGTGGAGGGAGGGAGGTGTTGAGGATGGACCCGGGGGGGGGGGGGATAGCGGGGAGATGTTCTCCCGGGTGTTGGAGAGAGGAGAGAAGCAGGGGGGGAGAGGAGAGGTGAGCCGGTGATCGCGGGCTGGCGCCGCTAACGGCGTCCATTTTTTTGTTGCGAGTGAGGAGATTCCGCGCATGCGTTGCTGAGCACAGAGTGAGGAGATTCCGCGCATGCGTACTGAGCACTGCCTCACCGCAGCGCCCTCTATCGAAACCTCAATAAGGGGGGGGGCATTGCATTAAAACCTGTGTAACTTAAAAAATATGCGACAGAATTAAATTAAAAAATCATTTTCCAGCATGGCCCGCGTGGTGATTAAGGCGGTACAAAAATCGTGGCGCTACGGTTCACCGTTTTGCCGGAATTGCCGTATTCAGCCGACATCAGTGGAATATATATACAACGCTACAAGATCTGAGTTTTAGTATAGTATACTAGACAAAGTGGGCCCGTTGGGCCCATTCCCCACTCCCCCATTCTCTCGTCCCCCATCCCCATTCTTACTCTCCCCACACTCTCCCCTTTGGCCCGTCCTCTTAGGGTTTCCATTGTATCCGGGAGGGGGTGAGGGAGTGAAGGGGGGAGGGAGGGAGAGGGAGGTTTGGGGGAGGAGGTGTGGAGTGATCGAGGGGGAGGGAGTGGTGGAGGGAGGGATGTGTTGAGGTTGGAGGGTGGAGGGAGGGGGGGAGGGTGATGAGAGATGGGGTGGTATTTGTGGAGGGAGGGAGGGGGGGGAGAGAGGGGGGAGGGAGGGATGGGGGAGAGGGGAGGGATATGGACCTCCCCTTTTCCCAGTACCCCTCTTTCCCCCACCACCAATTCCCCTCCGCACTACCCCTGTTGTCCCATTCCCCATTCTCAGCCCCCCCCCCCCCCCATTTTCTCTCCCCCAGACACACTCTCCCCAGCATCAGTTAAAGGCCCGGGGGGGGGGGGGGGGGGGGTGCGGGTGATCGGATCTGTGAAAAGTCCGGTGGGGGGGGGGGCTTCGGGAGATCGCATCATTCAAAGGCCCGGGGGGGGGGGGGGGGGGGATAGCGTGGAGATGTTCTCCCGGGTGTGGGAGAGAGGAGAGAAGCAAGGGGAGAGAGGAGAGGTGAGCCGGTGATCGCGGGCTGGCGCCGCTAACGGCGTCCATTGTTTTGGTGCGAGTGAGGAGATGCCGCGCATGCGTGCTGAGTACAGAGTGAGGAGATTCCGCGCATGCGTACTGAGTACTACCGGACCGCAGCGCCCCCCTTCTGTCAAAACTTCGATAAATCAGGGGGGGCAGCACTTTTAAACCTCTGTAACTTAAAAAATATGCGTCCGAATTAAATACAAATATCATTTTCCAGCAGCGAACCGCATGCTGATTAAGGCGGTTCAAAAATCGTGGCGCTACGGTTAACCGTTTTGCCGGAATTGCCGTATTCAGCCGACATCAGTGGAATATATATACAACACTACAAGATCTGAGTTTTAGTAGTATACTAGAACAAGTGTGCCCGTTCAAAGCGGGCCCTTTGGGCCCGTCCCCACACCTCCCATTTTCTCCTCCCCCAGCCCCACTCTTACTCTCCCCACACCCTCGCCTTGGGCGGTGAGGTAGTGGTGGAGGGAGGGAGGTGTTGAGGATGGACCCGGGGGGGGGGGGGATAGCGGGGAGATGTTCTCCCGGGTGTTGGAGAGAGGAGAGAAGCAGGGGGGGAGAGGAGAGGTGAGCCGGTGATCGCGGGCTGGCGCCGCTAACGGCGTCCATTTTTTTGTTGCGAGTGAGGAGATTCCGCGCATGCGTGCTGAGCACAGAGTGAGGAGATTCCGCGCATGCGTACTGAGCACTGCCTCACCGCAGCGCCCTCTATCGAAACCTCAATAAGGGGGGGGGCATTGCATTAAAACCTGTGTAACTTAAAAAATATGCGACAGAATTAAATTAAAAAATCATTTTCCAGCATTGGCCCGCGTGGTGATTAAGGCGGTACAAAAATCGTGGCGCTACGGTTCACCGTTTTGCCGGAATTGCCGTATTCAGCCGACATCAGTGGAATATATATACAACGCTACAAGATCTGAGTTTTAGTATAGTATACTAGACAAAGTGGGCCCGTTGGGCCCATTCCCCACTCCCCCATTCTCTCGTCCCCCATCCCCATTCTTACTCTCCCCACACTCTCCCCTTTGGCCCGTCCTCTTAGGGTTTCCATTGTATCCGGGAGGGGGTGAGGGAGTGAAGGGGGGAGGGAGGGAGAGGGAGGTTTGGGGGAGGGAGGTGTGGAGTGATCGAGGGGGAGGGAAGTGGTGGAGGGAGGGATGTGTTGAGGTTGGAGGGTGGAGGGAGGGGGGGAGGGTGATGAGAGATGGGGTGGTATTTGTGGAGGGAGGGAGGGGGGGGAGAGAGGGGGGAGGGAGGGATGGGGGAGAGGGGAGGGATATGGACCTCCCCTTTTCCCAGTACCCCTCTTTCCCCCACCACCAATTCCCCTCCGCACTACCCCTGTTGTCCCATTCCCCATTCTCAGCCCCCCCCCCCCCCATTTTCTCTCCCCCAGACACACTCTCCCCCAGCATCAGTTAAAGGCCCGGGGGGGGGGGGGGGGGGTGCGGGTGATCGGATCTGTGAAAAGTCCGGTGGGGGGGGGGGGCTTCGGGAGATCGCATCATTCAAAGGCCCGGGGGGGGGGGGGGGGGGGGGATAGCGTGGAGATGTTCTCCCGGGTGTGGGAGAGAGGAGAGAAGCAAGGGGAGAGAGGAGAGGTGAGCCGGTGATCGCGGGCTGGCGCCGCTAACGGCGTCCATTGTTTTGGTGCGAGTGAGGAGATGCCGCGCATGCGTGCTGAGTACAGAGTGAGGAGATTCCGCGCATGCGTACTGAGTACTACCGGACCGCAGCGCCCCCCTTCTGTCAAAACTTCGATAAATCAGGGGGGGCAGCACTTTTAAACCTCTGTAACTTAAAAAATATGCGTCCGAATTAAATACAAATATCATTTTCCAGCAGCGAACCGCATGCTGATTAAGGCGGTTCAAAAATCGTGGCGCTACGGTTAACCGTTTTGCCGGAATTGCCGTATTCAGCCGACATCAGTGGAATATATATACAACACTACAAGATCTGAGTTTTAGTAGTATACTAGAACAAGTGTGCCCGTTCAAAGCGGGCCCTTTGGGCCCGTCCCCACACCTCCCATTTTCTCCTCCCCCAGCCCCACTCTTACTCTCCCCACACCCTCGCCTTGGGCGGTGAGGTAGTGGTGGAGGGAGGGAGGTGTTGAGGATGGACCCGGGGGGGGGGGGGGGGGGATAGCGGGGAGATGTTCTCCCGGGTGTTGGAGAGAGGAGAGAAGCAGGGGGGGAGAGGAGAGGTGAGCCGGTGATCGCGGGCTGGCGCCGCTAACGGCGTCCATTTTTTTGTTGCGAGTGAGGAGATTCCGCGCATGCGTGCTGAGCACAGAGTGAGGAGATTCCGCGCATGCGTACTGAGCACTGCCTCACCGCAGCGCCCTCTATCGAAACCTCAATAAGGGGGGGGGCATTGCATTAAAACCTGTGTAACTTAAAAAATATGCGACAGAATTAAATTAAAAAATCATTTTCCAGCATTGGCCCGCGTGGTGATTAAGGCGGTACAAAAATCGTGGCGCTACGGTTCACCGTTTTGCCGTATTCAGCCGACATCAGTGGAATATATATACAACGCTACAAGATCTGAGTTTTAGTAGTATATAGATAGATTGAGGGGGGATGAATTGGGCGAATGGGGGATGGAGGAGAGGGGATAAAGGGGCTGAGGGGAGGATAAGAGGGGTTGAGGGGGGGATGATAAGTGGGGTTGAGGGGTGTGGATGGAGTGGGTGAGTACGGCTCTTAAAAAAGCCTGAAGCCAATTTAAATTAATGCAGCACAGGTTTGGGGGAGAAAAGGGGGATTGAGTGGGGAATGGAGTGCGTGAGTGGGGCTCTGAAAAAAATTCTAAACACAATTTCAGTTAATCAGGAGAGGTTTGGGGAAGTTTTAAGGGGGGGGGTGTTGAGCTGGGAATGGAGTGCCTGAGTATGGGGGGGTTGAGGTGGGAATGGAGTGGCTGAGTAAGGGGAGGGTGTTAGAACAAAGCAGTGGAGGTTTTCCTCCCCCAGTCCATCCCCCTCCTCCTCCCCCCCCCCCTCACCCACTCCATCCCTGCCGTCAGTCGGGTGGGTGTCAGCGCGGCCCGATCTAATTGTGGCGCTATGGTGTACTGTTTTGGCTGTGCGAGCGACAAAAGTTATCCTGCACATGTACACACAAACACACGGACAGAGTTTTAGTAATATACTAGACCAAGTAGGCCCGTTGTGCCCGTTCCTCGTAGAGTTTCCATTGCGACCTGGGGAAATTGCGTTTTTTCTTTAAAATAAATTGTCTGTTAAAAAAAAAAGAATCTCAATGGTGGCGAGAGGAGGGGGGGGGTGGAGAGGGGAGGGGTGAGTGAGGAGGGGGGAATGGGGTGGGGGAGACACTGACAGCGGCCATCTAATTTCTCCTTCACTGTGGTGCCGTGCTCCTCCAAGGGAGGGGGAGCGCAATTAAAGGCGGTACAGGGAAGGGGAAAGGGTGTGACCGAGGAACCCTGGACCCAAAGCCTCTCCTGTATTGGTGTAGCACCCTCAACCCCCTACTCAATCACCCTTATCCCCCCACCTCCCACTCTCCCATCTTCCCTGACCCCCACTGTCCCTTCTCCCCCACCACCACCCCTCCTCCCCACCCCACCCTCCTCCCCAGTCCCACTCTCTCCTCCACTCCCCCCACCCCTCTCCACCCCGCCAATCTCTCCTCCACTCCCCCCACCCCTCTCCTCCCCCAGCCCCACTCTCCCCCATCTCTCCTCCACCCCTCCTCCCCACCTTCACCCCCACCCTCCCCTCCCCCATTCTCTCCTCCCGCAGCCCCACTCTCACTCTCCCCATCCCCTCTCTCCTCCACCCCACCCCTCTCCTCCCCCACCTTCAACCCCACCCACCCATCCACACTCGCCCCACCCCCATTCTCACTGTCCCCCTCCCCCACCCCACTGTCCCCGCTTCCCCACCCCACTGACCCCCTACCCCCATTCTCACTGTCCCCCTCCCCCCACCCCACTGTCCCTGCTTCCCCACCCCCGTCCCCCTTCCCCCCCACCCCCACTCTCTTCCCCCCACCACCACCCCCCTTCCCCCCACTCTCCTCCCCCTCCCTCCCCTCCCCCTTTTCACTCTTACTGTCCCCTTCCCCACACCCACCTTCTCCCTATTTCCCTCCCCCACACTTCCCTGACCCTCACTGTTCCCCTTCCCCCCTACCCCCTCTCTCTCTACCCCCCACCACCACCCCCTCCCCAGTCCCACTCCCCGCTCCTCCCACCTCCCCTCCCCCCCCAGTCTCCCCACTTCCCTGACCCCCACTTTCCCCTTCCCCCCACCCCGCTCCCTTTTCCTCCAATCACCCCCACACCCCCGCTGTCCCCCCCCCTCCCCAGTCCCACTCTCCCCTTCGCCCCACTCTCTCCTCACCTACTCTCACTCCCCTTTCCCCACCTCCCCCTTTCCCCCACTCTCTCCTCCCCCCACCCTCACCCCCTTCCTACCCCCACCCTTCCCTTCACCCACTCGGCCCCCACGTCCACTTCCCTCCTGTTGTACTTAAATGCGCGTAGTATAAAAAATAGTGGATGAGCTTGAGGCTCAGTTAGTCATGGGCAAGTATGATGTTGTAGGGATCACTGAGACATGGCTACAAGAGGACCAGGGCTGGGAACTAAATATTCAGGGGTACACAACGTATAGAAAAGACAGACAGGTGGGCAGAGGGGGTGAGGTTGCTCTGATGGTAAGGAATGATATTCATTCCCTTGCAAGGGGTGACATAGAATCAGGAGATGTTGAATCAGTATGGATAGAAATGAGAAATTGTAAGGGTAAAAAGACCCTAATGGGAGTTATCTATAGGCCCCCAAACAGTAGCCTCGACATAGGGTGCAAGTTGAATCAGGAGATATAATTGGCGTGTCAAAAACGTAATGCTACGGTGGTTATGGGAGATTTCAACATGCAGGTAGACTGGGAAAATCAGGTTGGAAATGGACCCCAGGAAAGAGAGTTTGTAGAGTGCCTTCGAGATGGATTCTTAGAACAGCTTGTACTGGAGCCTACCAGGGAGAAGGCAATTCTGGATTTAGTGTTGTGTAATGATCCTGATCTGATAAGGGGACTAGAGGTAAAAGAGCCATTAGGAGGCAGTGATCACAACATGATAAGTTTTACTCTGCAAATGGAAAGGCAGAAGGGAAAATCGGAAGTGTCAGTATTACAGTATAGCAAAGGGGATTACAGAGGCATGAGCTGGCCAAAATTGACTGGAAGGAGGCCCTAGCAGGGAAGACGGTAGAACAGCAATGGCAGGTATTCCTGGGAATAATGCAGAGGTTGCATTATTCCATTTATTCCAAAGAGGTGGAAAGACTCTAAGGGGAGTAAGAGACACCTGTGGCTGACAAGGGAAGTCAGGGACAGCATAAAAATTAAGGAGAGGAAGTATAACATAGCAAAGAAGAGTGGGAAGACAGAGGATTGGGACTCTTTTAAAGAGCAACAAAAGTTAACTAAAAAGGCAAGACGGGGAGAAAAGATGAGGTACGAGGGTAAACGAGCCAATAATATAAAGGAGGATAGCAAAAGTTTTTTTAGGTACGTGAAGAGGAAAAAAATAGTCAAGGCAAATGTGGGTCCCTTGAAGACAGAAGCAGGGGAATTTATTATGGGGAACAAAGAAATGGCAGACGAGTTAAACCGTTACTTTGGATCTGTCTTCACTGAGGAAGATACACACAATCTCCCAAATGTTCTAGGGGCCGGAGAACCTAGGGTGATGGAGGAACTGAAGGAAATCCACATTAGGCAGGAAATGGTTTTGGGTAGACTGATGGGACTGAAGGCTGATAAATCCCCAGGGCCTGATGGTCTGCATCCCAGGGTACTTAAGGAGGTGGCTCTAGAAATAGTGGAAGCATTGGAGATAATTTTTCAATGTTCTATAGATTCAGGATCAGTTCCTGTGGATTGGAGGATAGCAAATGTTATCCCACTTTTTAAGAAAGGAGGGAGAGAGAAAACGGGTAATTATAGACCAGTTAGTCTGACATCAGTGGTGGGGAAGATGCTGGAGTCAATTATAAAAGACGAAATTGCTGAGCATTTGGATAGCAGTAACAGGATCATTCCGAGTCAGCATGGATTTACGAAGGGGAAATCATGCTTGACAAATCTACTGGAATTTTTTGAGGATGTAACTAGGAAAATTGACAGGGGAGAGTCAGTGAATGTGGTGTACCTCGACTTTCAGAAAGCCTTCGACAAGGTCCCACATAGGAGATTAGTGGGCAAAATTAGGGCACATGGTATTGGAGGTAGGGTACTGACATGGATAGAAAATTGGTTGACAGACAGAAAGCAAAGAGTGGGGATAAATGGGTCCCTTTCGGAATGGCAGGCAGTGACCAGTGGGGTACCGCAAGGTTCGGTGCTGGGACCCCAGCTATTTACGATATACATTAATGACTTAGACGAAGGGATTAAAAGTACCATTAGCAAATTTGCAGATGATACTAAGCTGGGGGGTAGTGTGAATTGTGAGGAAGATGCAATAAGGCTGCAGGGTGACTTGGACAGGTTGTGTGAGTGGGCGGATACATGGCAGATGCAGTTTAATGTAGATAAGTGTGAGGTTATTCACTTTGGAAGTAAGAATAGAAAGGCAGATCATTATCTGAATGGTGTCAAGTTAGGAGGAGGGGGAGTTCAATGAGATCTGGGTGTCCTAGTGCATCAGTCAATGAAAGGAAGCATGCAGGTACAGCAGGCAGTGAAGAAAGCCAATGGAATGTTGGCCTTCATAACAAGAGGAGTTGAGTATAGGAGCAAAGAGGTCCTTCTACAGTTGTACCGGGCCCTGGTGAGACCGCCCCTGGAGTAGTGTGTGCAGTTTTGGTCTCCAAATTTGAGGAAGGATATTCTTGCTATGGAGGGCATGCAGCGTAGGTTCACTAGGTTAATTCCCGGAATGGCGGGACTGTCGTATGTTGAAAGGCTGGAGCGATTGGGCTTGTATACACTGGAATTTAGAAGGATGAGGGGGGATCTTATTGAAACATATAAGATAATTAGGGGATTGGACACATTACAGGCAGGAAACATGTTCCCAATGTTGGGGGAGTCCAGAACAAGGGGCCACAGTTTAAGAATAAGGGGTAGGCCATTTAGAACGGAGATGAGGAAGAACTTTTTCAGTCAGAGTGGTGAAGGTGTGGAATTCTCTGCCTCAGAAGGCAGTGGAGGCCAGTTCGTTGGATGCTTTCAAGAGAGAGCTGGATAGAGCTCTTAAGGATAGCGGAGTGAGGGGGTATGGGGAGAAGGCAGGAACGGGGTACTGATTGAGAGTGATCAGCCATGATCGCATTGAATGGCGGTGCTGGCTCGAAGGGCTGAATGGCCTACTCCTGCACCTATTGTCTATTGTCTATTGACGGCAAAAGGCACTTACCGAGCGTGCAGGGAGGAGGAGGGAGCTCCGGACTACTCGAGTCGGGCAGCGGCGGTCGGACTACTCGAGTCTGGTAGCGGCGGATCTGGGAGTTGGGGAGGGGAGAGAAGCGAGGGGAGAGAGACGCGGCGGAAGGAGCGCACAAGATGGCGGAGCGTGAGGAGACCACCATCTATCTGAAGTCGCGACGGGTCGTCGGTGGCAGCGGCCTTCGTCGACGCCGCCATCGGTGGAAGCGGCCGCTGAAGGAGGAGAAGAAGCTGCCCGCTGCGCTGCGGCCTGTGTCCGGTAACGCTGGGCCCGGTCGGGAGGGGGGACTCGAGGACACAGTGGTGTGGGTTGAAGGGACAGATGAGCGGACCATCAGTCCGACCATCTGCCTCCTGCTCGGGTGTGTCCCCCGGGTGTGGGAGAACGGGGAGAGAGAGGGGAGTGAGGAGAGTGGAGGCGGTGATTGCGGGCGGGCGGCTCCGCTAACGGCGTCCATCTTGTTTGTGCGAGTGAGGAGAGACCGTGCGCGGTGACGTCAGACGCACAGCACTTGGAAAAAATGTGTTTAGAGATGAGAGTTTTAAAGTTTAAAATGTCTGTAACTTAAAAGATATTCGACCAATTTAAATAAAACTTGTTATAAACAGTCGCGAGGACAGTGGTGATTAATGTGGCGCTAACATTGTGGCGCTGTGGTTTACCGTTGTGGCTGCAGGTCCACATGTTATACATATATCTGCATGAGTTGTGGGGGAGGGGGGGCAGCGCGAGCTCATCTCACAGGGGCATTGTGACGTCACACGCTGAAGACCTTGAAGAAATCAGTTAGAAATAAAATGTTTTAACTTTAAAACCTCTGTAACTTAAAAAATATACGACCAATTTAAATGAAAATGTAATTGGCACCAGCCGGGAGAGTGGTGATTAAGGCGCTACAACAATTGTGGCGCTACGGTTTACCGTTTTGCCGAAATCACAGATACATACAGATATATTTATATATATATATATATATATATATATATATATATATATATATATAATTCATAAGATCAGTTTTAGTAGTATAAAACTAGCAAAGTGGGCCCGTTGGGCCCATTCCCACACCCCCCATTCTCTCCTCCCCCAGCCCCACTCTTACTCTCCCCACACCCCCCTTTACCCACGACCTCCCCTTTTCCCAGTACCCCTCTTTCCCCCACCACCAAGCCCCCTCCGCACGACCCCTGTTGTCCCCCTCCCCAGTCCCCATTCTCAGACCCCCCCCCCATTCTCTCTCCCCTAGACACACTCTTACTCTCCCCCAGACACACTCTTACTCTCCCCCACCCCCCCTTTCCCCAGCACACCTCTTTCCCCTACTCTCTCTTGCCCCCAGCTGCATTGATCATTAATTA
Source organism: Rhinoraja longicauda (assembly GCF_053455715.1). Classification (NCBI taxonomy): domain Eukaryota; kingdom Metazoa; phylum Chordata; class Chondrichthyes; order Rajiformes; family Arhynchobatidae; genus Rhinoraja; species Rhinoraja longicauda. The sequence goes on along the minus strand of NW_027601267.1, from coordinate 847,733 downwards.
AGCCATTACTGAAACACTGCATCCACTTCTTGTCACCTGACCTCAGGAAGCATGGGAAACTTCGACAAAAAATCTAAAAACAAAGGAGTTGAGCGGAGAGGTTAGACTGGAGAAGCTGGAGAAGCAGAGGAAACTAGGAGCAGAAAATAATCAGGTCAGGCAACATCTGTGGAAAGACAAACTGAGGTAACATTTCCGATTGAAGACCTTTCGTCAGAACTAGGGAAGAGGGGAAAATCAGTTTATTTTGTGTGATTAATCACTTGTGTGATTAACTCCAACTAAATGCCAGAGCTAAATTTTTACAGGATGATTCATTTAAAGATGCACCGTAAAAAAAATTAAATAGCAAGCACGGTGGACTTTAGAGTCCAGGGTTAGTAGATTGAGTGTCACAGAGTCGACTTCGGGTACAATTAGGAAACCTACTTTGAATTCATACCTATCATGGAACGATTTAGATCTTCAGATTATTACTCTGCATTACTAGTCTAGTTGCTTAATCATCAAAGAATGCTAATGAGATTCAATTAGGTTAAAAATCCTGCTCAAAAAGCAGAACAGTCTTTTTTGCTTTTTAATTATTCTATTACTGAGTTTACAATGGAAATGAACATATAGAAACGGCTTTCAGCAGCACCATTCAAACAGTACAGCTATGAGAGCAATTCTGATATATTCTGTTGGGTTTTGCCTAGCACTAGCACCCAGCTCAGTGGGACCAGCCTCCTCTATCCACTTTTAGTTGTCTGACTGCACCAAAGGATTTCCAGCTTCGGCTTCCTTTTTCACGCTCCCCAAAAGCGATGAACGATGAAGCGATGTTCCTCCACATGAACGAAAGCAATACTCAGCCACCATTCACCACTTCTTCCTCCCTCCCTATCACCTTCAACAGGCTGAACCCACAGGTTTTCAACACAGATTAACTCGTCTCCAACACATTGTATCATACCTGGCCCCCTTTTCAGTTGGCAATATGCAAAACAGATTATTTAGGCGTTATCCCAGGATCATTTTCCTTACCTTCGTCTTGGCCTTGAATCAATTTTTGCGTAGTTTTCAGTAGATTTGATCTCATTCTAGTTAGCTGGTCTAACAGGCTCCGGCGAGGAATATCATAAGCATTCCGGTAAGTCTGAGGCTTAACATCCTATGTTTTGAAGACAAGGCCATGTTTAAATTGAATTTGCATAGACAAAATGGCAATTATAATTTTACTCAAAATACTTCACAATACAATAGTCAGTCAGTAAAGGTCAGAGAGCAGGAGCGAGGATGACCGTTGGCTGAAAGCAAGTAGGTGATAATTGCAGGTAAAAAATCCGTTTAAAAGGAGCGCCAAAGGGACGCTAGCCGTCAGTCAATAAAGGTCGGAGAGCAGGAGCAAGGACGACCGTTGGCTGAAAACAAGTAAGTGATAATTGCAGGTAAAAAGTCAGTTTAAAAGGCGCGCTAAAGGGACGCTAGCTGGCCTTTGGCGCATAACTCCAAGGCCAGCTAGTGAAGCGCATAACTCCAAGGCCAGCTAGTGAAGCGCATAACTCCAAGCTCATCAGGAAGGCAGCATAGAAGTGAGTACGTGGATTGGCTGATCAATTAAATTAGAAGTTTGGTAAATTGGCCAATTAGGTAATTTAGGCCAATTAGGTAATTACCTAGGATATTAACAAGGCTTGCACAAAGGGTGCAGTCCTGTCCGGGGAAGTGCCCTGTGAGAAAAGTGCGAGTCTTCGGCGAGGAGGCTGAGGTTACAGTTGTTTTTGAGCCTGATTTGTTTTTAGACAATAAAGTAATGGCCAATGAGTTGGCAGGATGTGGGAAGGTAGGGACACAGCTGGAACTTCTGGGAACTACACCTACGAACTGTGTCCAGGTGCAGCTCCTGAATGAACTTGCGGTGGAATTGGAAAAGCAGCTGGCCTCAGGGCCATCATGAGGTCTCAGGGCCCTCAGGGAACGCGAGGGTCTCCTGGACAGGACCTACTGTGGAGCTGTCACGCCAAGGGTCCAGGTCGAGCGATGGAGTTAAAGGGGAAGCGAATACAGGAGACCGTTTCAAAGGGGAGTGAACGTGGACTCCAGGAGACCCCGTGCTGTGCCTATTACAAACAGGTACACCCTCTTGGGAGCTGTCGGGGCAGAAGACGCTTCCAGACCGAGCGGTGGACCGGTCGGTGGCTCTAATCCAGGCAAGGAGCCTCGACCAGGGAGACCGAAGTCGGGAAGAGCCATAGTAGTGGGTGACTCCATTGTCCGAGGTACGGACAGTAGATTCTATGGCAGCAGACGGGACTTGAGGATGGTCTGTTGCCTCCCTGGTGCCAGGGTTCAAGACATCACGGACCGGTTTCAGAACATCCTAGCGAGGGAAGGCGGTCAACCGGAAGTAGTTGTGCACGTGGGCAAGAACAACATTGGGAGGAAGAGGAAGGAGATACTGCAACGTGAGTTTAGAGAGTTAGGAAGAAGACTGAGAAGTAGGACGTCGAGGGTGATTATCTCTGGACTGCTACCTGTACCTCGTGCTAGTGAGGGCAGGAACAGAGAGATCGGGGATATGAATGTATGGCTGAGGGGATGGTGCAGGGAACAGGGATTTAGATTTCTAGACCACTGGAATCTCTTCTGGGGTAGTGGTGACCTGTACAAAAGGGAAGGGTTACACCTTAACAGCAGGGGGACCAACATTCTGGCAGGCAGGTTTGCTAGTGCTGCATGTGCGGCTTTAAACTAAGTAGTGGGGGGGAGGGATTGACAATTTGGCAATATGAAGATGGAGTTAAAGGGGAAGCGAATACAGGAGAAATTGCAAAAGACTCTCGAATAAATGGGAAGGGAGGTTCCAGATGGGATAAGTGAGTAAGGGCAGGGCCAATTGTGACCGGTGTGAGAGGGGAGGTGAATACCGAAGTTAAAGTGTTGGATTTAAATGCGCGAAGTATAAAAAATAGAGTGGATGAGCTTGAGGCTCAGTTAGACATTGGCAAGTATGATGTTGTGGGAATCACAGAGACATGGCTACAAGAGGACCAGGGCTGGGAACTGAATATTCAGGGGTACACAACGTACAGAAAGGCAGACAGGTGGGCAGAGGGGGTGGGTTCGCTCTGTTGGTAAGGAATAATATTCACTCCCTTACATGGAATAACATAGAATCAGGAGATGTAGAATCAGTATGGATAGAAATGAGGAATTGTAAAGGTAAAAAGACCCTAATGGGAGTTATCTACAGGCCCCCAAACAGTAGCCTCGACATAGTTGAATCAAGAGCTAAAATTGGCATGTCGCAAATGTAATGCTACGGTGGTTTTGGGAGATTTCAACAAGCAGGTGGTCTGGGAAAATCAGGTTGGTAATGGACCCCAGGAAAGAGAGTTTGTGGAGTGCCTCCAAGATGGATTCTTAGAACAGCTTGTACTGGGGCCTACCAGGGAGAAGGCAATTCTGGACTTAGTGTTGTGTATTGAACCTGATCTGATAAGGGGACTCGAGGTAAAAGAGCCATTAGGAGGCAATGATCACAATATGATAAGTTTTACTCTACAAATTGAGAGGGAGAAGGGAAAATCGCAAGTGTCAGTATTACAGTATAGCAAAGGGAATTACAGAGGCATGAGGCAGGAGCTGGCAAGAATTGACTGAAAGGAGGCCCTAGCAGGGAAGACGGTGGAACAGCAATGGCAGGTATTCCTGGGAATATTGCAGAAGTTGCAGGATCAATTTATCCCAAAGAGGAGGAAAGATTCCAAGGGGAGTAAGAGGCACCCGTGGCTGACAAGGGAAGTCAAGGACAGCATAAAAATAAAAGAGAAGAAGTACAACATAGCAAAGAAGAGTGGGAAGCCAGAGGATTGGGACTCTTTTAAAGAGCAACAAAAGATAACTAAAAAGGCAATACGGGGAGGAAAGATGAGGTACGAGGGTAAGCTAGCCAATAATATAAAGGAGGATAGTAAAAGCTTTTTTAGGTATGTGAAGAGGAAAAAAATGGTCAAGGCAAATGTTGGTCCCTTGAAGACAGAAGCAGGGGAATTTATTATGGGGAACAAGGAAATGGCAGACGAGTTGAACTGGTACTTTGGACCTGTCTTCACTAAGGAAGATACAAACAATCTCCCAGATGTTCTAGTGGCCAGAGATCCTAGGGTGTTGGAGGAACTGAAGGAAATCCACATTAGGCAGGAAATGGTGTTGGGTAGACTGATGGGACTGAAGGCTGATAAATCCACAGGGCCTGATGGTCTGCATCCCAGGGTACTTAAGGAGGTGGCTCTAGAAATTGTGGACGCATTGGTGATAATTTTCCAATGTTCTATAGATTCAGGATCAGTTCCTGTGGATTGGAGGGTAGCTAATGTTATCCCACTTTTTAAGAAAGGAGGGAGAGAGAAAACGGGAAATTATAGACCAGTTAGTCTGACATCTGTGGTGGGGAAGGTGCTGGAGTCAATTATAAAAGACGAAAATGGGGAGCATTTGGATAGCAATAACAGGATCGTTCCGAGTCAGCATGGATTTACGAAGGGGAAATCATGCTTGACTAACCTTCTGGAATTTTTTGAGGATGTAACTAGAAAAATTGACGGGGGATGTGGTGTACTTCGACTTTCAGAAAGCCTTCGACAAGGTCCCACATAGGAGATTAGTGGGCAAAATTAGAGCACCTGGTATTGGAGGTAGGGTACTGTCATGGATAGAAAATTGGTTGACAGACAGAAAGCAAAGAGTGGGGATAAATGGGTCCCTTTCAGAATGGCAGGCAGTGACTAGTGGGGTACCGCAAGGCTCGATGCTGGGACCGCAGCTATTTACAATATACATTAATGACTTGGATGAAGGGATTAAAAGTACCATTAGCAAATTTGCAGATGATACAAAGTTGGGTGGTAGAGTGAACTGTGAGGAAGATGCTATGAGGTTGCAGGGTGACTTGGACAGGTTGTGTGAGTGGGCGGATGCAAGGCAGATGCAGTTTAATGTGGATAAGTGTGAGGTTATCCACTTTGGTGGCAAGAATAAGAAGGCAGATTATTATCTGAATGGTGTCAAGTTAGGAAAAGGGGACGTACAACGAGTTCTGGGTGTCCTAATGCATCAGTCACTGAAAGGAAGCATGCAGGTACAGCAGGCAGTGAAGAAAGCCAATGGAATGTTAGCCTTCATAACAAAAGGAGTTGAGTATAGGAGCAAAGAGGTCCTTCTGCAGTTGTACAGGGCCTTAGTGAGACCGCACCTGGAGTGCTGTGTGCAGTTTTGGTCTCCAAATTTGAGGAAGGATATTCTTGCTATTGAGGGCGTAGATTTACTAGGTTAATTTCCGGAATGGCGGGACTGTCGTATGTTGAAAGACTGGAGCGACTAGGCTTGTATACACTGGAATTTGGAAGGATGAGAGGGGATCTTATCGAAACATATACGATTATTAAGGGATTGGACACGTTAGAGGCAGGAAACATTTCCCAATGTTGGGGGAGTCCAGAACCAGGGCCACTGTTTAAGAATAAGGGGAAGGCCATTTAGAACGGAGATGAGGAAAAACTTTTTCAGTCAGAGTTGTAAATCTGTGGAATTCTCTGCCTCAGAAGGCAGTGGAGGCTAATTCTCTGAATGCATTCAAGAGAGAGCTAGATAGAACTCTTAAGGATAGCAGAGTCAGGGGTATGGGGAGAAGGCAGGAACAGGGTACTAATTGAGAATGATCAGCCATGATCACATTGAATGGTGGTGCTGGCTCGAAGGGCCGAATGGCCTATTCCTGCGTCTATTGTCTATAACACAAAAAGCAAACTGTATTTCTGCAAACATTAACAAATGGAAGTTTAATTTACCTTATTTATGATTGCTATCTGAAAGCCAGCAAACTCCTTCATGCTCAGCTCCAAGGGCATGAGAGGCACTTCCCCAGTGATTCCTTGCAGCAGTTGCTTAAAATCTTTGCGATGTGCCAAAGACAGTACACTGGATTGGTTCTTAACTTTGATTCCCAGCTCTTGTGGAGTCTTTTTGCCAACAGATGCAATTATACGATCCGACTCCATTTTGGCCTGAAACACACATCAGTTATATCATGGAAAACATAACACTGCAGAGATTGAAATCTGAAACAAAAACAGAAATGCTGGAAGAACTCAGTCAAGCAGCATTTGGAAAAGAGAAACCAGTTAATGTTTCAAGTGAGCAGAATTTGGTTTCTATAAATTCTTAACGATTTGGTTAAGATTTTGCAGCAACTAAACACTGCATTCATTTGCCACCTTATTCACATCACTCCAACAATCTTTGTTTTCACTTCACAACATGGTTCACTTCTTTTCCCTTCCCAAATCTCACCCCACCTCACGCTTCCCCCCCCCCCCCCCCACACACAACAATGAATCTTACACAATAGTTCTTCCCCACAAGGAATGACTGCCCTGAAAAATTTAAGATCCTTTGTTTCATTTTGCATTCAGACCTGGAAGGAAATCACAGAATGTGATTTCATGACAGTGTATGCCAAGCCTTATCTCATCTTCTGACCTGATATGTCACCTATCCATGTTCTCCAGAGATGCTGCCTGACTGAATGCAGAACTTTGTCTTTTTCTTATCCAATCTTTGCTCTTCTAACATTTCTTTGATTTCATTTTCCCTAGCGTATTTATCCAGATTTCCCCAACTGCATTTATTGTTGTGGCAGCAAGTTCCTCATTCTCACTATTCTCTTGGTAAGGTTGTTCTATCTGTAATCACTACTTGATTTTTTTATACTTTTGTATATCGTTGGCCTCAAGTCCTTCCCTACCTCACAATAGCACATATACTGTTAAACCCCAAGAAAGAGTTACTCTGACCATTCACCACCTATTTACATTAATCGCATGTTTTTATTTTTTCCACTTTCCCAGCAACAGCATTTTCTCCCAGCCCAGTTTCTACCATCACCCACAAAGGATAATTTACAGCGGCCAATTAATGTGCCAATTTTCACATCTTTGGATGCAGGAGAAAACAGGAACACCCAGACGAAACCCACATGGTGGCAGTAAGAAGGAGCAAGCTCCACCCAAGGTCAGGATTGGACCTAGGTCTCTAGTCCTGTAAGATGTGGTTTTACTAACAGCACCACCTTTCATTCTTCTAAACTCGAATGAATATAGACACAATCTGTCATAGTCATAGTCATAAATTGATACAGTGTGGAAACAGGCCCTTCGGCCCAACCCGCCCACACCGGCCAATAATGTCCCACCTACCCTAGTCCCATTTGCCTGCGCTTGGTCCATAACCCTCCAAACCTGTCCTATCCATGTACCTGTCCAACTGTTTCTTAAATGATGGGATAGTCCCAGCCTCAACTACCTCCTCTGGCAGCTTGTTCCATACACCCACCACCCTCTGTCCACATAAGGCAATCCATCCATACCAAGGATCATCCCAGTGAGCCTTTCCTGAACTGACTGCAATGTTAACACAACTTTCCTTAACTAAGGAGACCCAAACTGTGCACAGTAAACTACAAGTGACCTCACAAGTACCTTAACATAAAAGCCATTACTTCACTAGCCTTCCCAATTACCTGGTAGCTGCACACTCGCTTTGTGTTCTACAATGACTCACATAAATTTCTCAATTCAAAGACTATTCTGATTTTTAAAAACACAGTCTCTACTTAAAAATAGGGGGATTGCATGGCAGGCGAGGTCATGGTCCCTGACCCGTACTGTTGCCACGCAATGCCTACTGGAGGGCACGCCGTGTACTGCAGGCAATCACTTACTAGGGCTTTAAGTGCAGCGGCCCTCTTTGCTTAGTCAGTTAAATGTTCCGGCTGCACTTTGCTGTAGCTCGGCTTCACCCGCACCATCTGCGTGTCTCCGGCTCCCTCCCGCTGCTCCGGGTGTCCTGACACCTCGCGCCGTTCCTGCGCTCTTCGCCCCTCCAGGCTCGGCGCCCCTGCTCCGCGCCTCTCTTCCTGCGTTTCTTTGGCCCCTCGCCCCTCCATCCCCACTCGCCATCTCTGCCAGCCGGGGTCCACTTCCACTTGACCGGCGCTCAATACCTCGAGGCTGGGGCCACCGAGCAGAGCCCTGGCCTGGTCTGCCTCGGCTCCCAGCTCCCAGCGCCCAGCCCAGCTCTCGCTGCTGCTCGGCCTCTCCCCAGCTCCTCCTCGTCGGGCTCGACACTCCGCTCTTCGTCTTCCACCACCTCCTCCTCCAAGGCCGTTGAGCCTTTCCTCCCTGGGCCCTTCAGCCTCAGGCCCCGGCGGGTCGCCGACCTCCAGCGCTCGCTGCTTCTACCCCTGCAGAGCTCCAGGCTCGGGTTCGTCCCGCAGCTCCTCTCCCAGCTCACTCAAACCCGTCCTTTCCTCCTCCTCTTCTTCTCCCCCTGCCAGCTGGTCGGCGGCCCTCTGCTTCTCGGCCTTGCTCTCCTACCTCCCTTCTCCCGCCGGCTGGCCAGACGTCTTCCCAGCTGCTTCTTGCGTCCGCGGGCTTGGCAGCCCTACTTCTGGTTCCTCTTCCTCTGCCAGATCCTCCAGCTGCTTCATTTTTTTATAGCACAAAAATTGTCATTTTGGTGGCTTTTTAAATGTACCTGTTGCATGTGTTGGTAATGTATGCTGTAAGCTGCCATGTCCTCCAGACGGCTTGAGCGACTCCGTGTGTCACGCACTTTGACCTTACGATCTTACGTGCAATCCCCTAATACTTAAGCAGTGAATCAAACAGGTTTTCTAACAACCGATCTGCAGACAATTCCTTATAATTCATCTGCCAGATTTCTTTCTTTCAACTCTGTTGACTTACTCTCAACCACAACATCCAGAATCTGACCAAGTGAAAAAGGGAAGGATATATTCGAAAAGCAGGGGTAAAATCTGAGACAGCTAGGTTTGATATTGTACCATCCATATATGTACACCGCCCACTGAGAGAGACAGGGGCTGACCATGACCCTAATGTTGCAACAAATTATCTCAAATAACTGAGGTCAATTGCAGTTCAGATCAGTTACTGGCCCTGTAACTTTCAAATACTGTCAGTGTAACAGTATACCATGCTGGTCGCGCCACTACTACCTGCCCCAATACCTTGCCTCCCCATGCCCACAGCACACAAATAACCTTTACCATGGCCCGGCTGATGGGGCCAACTTTTGCAATGTCCTGCGGCAGCTTGCCCCATGCCAAACACAGAGAAAGCATTTACCTGTTGGCTAAGTTTCTTGAGGTAAGAAATAACACTGTAACTGAGTCCACAATCCATGCTGTTATCGCTGATTAAGTTGGGAGCTCCCATCATTCGTAATGCTTTTTTCAATGGCTGCAAACCATACATGCAAGAACAAAGCATGAGAAGAGAGGATGACAAATTATCTAAATCATCTTTGTATGATTTGGTTAATTATCACAAATAGCTAACATTTTCTAATAAGCTTTTTAAAATCATGCAACATTAATTGCTTGGCATTTGTCACAATTGTGCAGGATGGGGAGCCCACAGTCCAAGTGACACAGGCTGTGGCCCACTGTGGCAGTGGGTTTCTAGGGCCAGCTGCATGCAGCATGGGGAGGGTTTAATGACCAACTGGGCATACTTTAACCCTCAGCTCTCAGTATTCTGAAATAGCTAAACGGTGTAGGCTCTAACACTACAACAGAGCAACAACTTATTAGAGAGCAAGTCAGGATGGTGGTAATGTTGAGAACAAGTCACCTCAATGCATTACAGTGAAGTAATAAACATAGAAACCAAGAGGTTATTTGTCCTTCAGCTCTGTTGAATGGTGATTCAATATCATCAAGGTTGATCAACCACTTCAGTCCCTCTCCCCATGCTTTTCCCATATCCCTCATCCCTTTAAGCAATCCTCTTGAATGTATTTAATGAATTGGTCACCACTGTCTCTTGTGGTAGTATGTTCCACAGGTTCAGTAACTTCTGAATGAAGAAATTACTCCCGATCTCACGGCCAAGTGCAACACCTCAAATCTCCAGCCATTGGTACCAATTTATAATATTTTGGTTTGCCACATTTGGAATATAGAGTGCAGTACGGTCACACTACAGGGAGGATGTGGAGGCTTTGGAAAAAGTTCAGAGGAGGTTCACCAGAATTAGGGGAGAGAATGGATAGACTTGGATTATTTTCACCAGAATGGCGGAAGTTGCGGGGCGACCTGATAGAAGTATATAAAATTATGAGGCAGCGACAGGGTAGACAGTTAGCACTCTTTGCCCGGGGTGGAAAAATCAAATGCTAGAGGCCATAGCTTTAAGATGAGAGGGGCAAAGTTTAAAGTAGATGCATGGGACATGTTTTATTTTTAAAACAGAGTGTGGCGAGTGCCTGGAACAGCTACTGGGGATGGTGGTGGTGGTTATCGTAGATGTTGGACCAAATAGCCCTTTCCAAGCTGTAAGATTCAATTATTCTTTTTGATAGGAACAGCAAAGCAATAGAAATAAAGTAGCAGTTTTAAAGTAGGTGCAGGAACAGTTATTAAGTACGTGAAGGCAACAAAGGCACAATTTCCTGAAATAACCTCCTACTGTCCCATTATATTCCTAGATATATTACGTTGGAATCCACTTTTAACATTCTAACATAAATACTGCAACGCATGTAATGTTCGATGTGATAGCTCCACACTCCATTGACATTATTCAACAGCCCTGCACAAACATCACGAGTACTGATCCACACATGACATTCTATCAACCCTAAACCAACACTAGCAACAAAGCATTGATCATTGCTATAACAGATAACAGCAAAAGCTCAGCTTTTCAGCATTTACTACATACCAACATGTAGTAGGGAGGCATGATCTTCAAGTAATTATCAAAGGTTTGGCGCCACTTCAGATTTGGTTTTAGTTTATGAACTTTGAACAAATCATCTGTTGAGAATGATAATCTGATTAATTAACCTCAATATAGATTATATGAAAGCAGCTGTGGTTAATTCAATCAAACAACAGTTGGCATAGTTTAATCAACAAAGATGTGGCTTGATGGCAAAGATGTTACAAGATGAATTATCATTGAGAGTCAAAGTTATAAGCACAGAAACAGGCCCTTCAGACCAATTCATCCATTCCAACCAAGATGTTTCCCCGAGCTAGTCTCATTCGCCTGTGTTTGGCTAATATCCCCCATAATTTTTACTATCCATGCACCTGTCCAAACGTCATTTAAATATTGTAATTCAGTGTGTGATGTACCAGGTCCTGTGTGCCTCCCGCTTTCCTAGTCCATCACTATCTGCCTTACACTTTAGAGCCAAAGCAAACCACCTCAACATTATTCACATTATACTGCATCGTGCAAGCATTTGCCTACTCGCACAAATTGTCAAAATTCATATTGGAACCTCTATCCTCCTCACTGATCACATTTTCCCCCCCATTTCCTTCCACCCCTAGTATTGCCTCATCTGCAGATTTCAAAATGTTAATTTCCTTATTAAAATCATGGATTGATATTATGTATAACTAGGACCCACACACTGCCCACTGCAGCACTCGTACAGTAAAAAGGATCCATGCATTTCTTTCACTATTTTCTGTTAACTAATTCCCAATCCATACTAGTGTATTCACATACGCCGTTCAAAGTGATCGCATTTGATCTTTTTGCCATGTTGTATCACCTGTGCCAGTCAAATCGATTGTGTCATTAGCACAAATACATTGAGTTACAGGTACAATGAAAATCTTGCTCGCAGGCACATAAAGTCTGACAAATGCACAAAAACAAATAATATATAAATTATGGCATGTTGGCCTTCATTACGAGAGTATTTGAGTATAGAAGAGGTCCTTCTGCAGCACAGGGCCCTGGTGAGACTACATCTAGAGTATTGTGTGCAGTTTTGGTCTCCCAATTTGAGGAAGGACATCCTTGCTATTGAGGCAGTGCAGCGTAGGTTCACGAGGTTAATCCCCGGGATAGCGGGACTGTCATCTGAGGAAAGATTGGCCTTGTATTCACTGGTATTTAGAAGGATGAAAGGGGATCTTATAGAAATGTATAAAGCTAGATGCAGGAAAAATGTTCCCAATGTTGGGCGAGTCCAGAACCAGAGGCCACAGTCTAAGAATAAAGGGGAGGCCATTTAAAACTGAGATGAGAAAAAACTTTTTCACCCAGAGTTGTGAATTTGTGGAATTCTCTGCCACAGAAGGCAGTAGAGGCCAATTTACTGGATGAATGTAAAAGAGTTCGATAGGCTAGCGGAATCAAGGAATAAGGGGAGAAGGCAGGCAAGGGTTACTGATTGTGGATGATCAGCCATGATCACAATGAATGGCAATGCTGGCTCGAAGGATCAAATAATAATAATAATAATAATATATTTATTTTATATAGCGCCTTAACACATGCACAAAGCGCTTTACAAATACAATTAACATAGAAACAAACAGACAAACAGACAAACTATCCTGACGGAAAAGCGGCGAATAATCAACGCCAGCGTCCTCTCACGTCAGGGTCCGGCAGTAGACATTAAAGAACACAAGACACACAGATACAATTTTTTACACAAAACAGCCATCACAGTGATTGCTCTAGGCATACCCTCACTGTGATGGAAGGCAAAGTCTTATCTCCTCCTCGTTCTTCTCCCGTGGCGCCACGAGGCGATCGAGGCTCCCAACCCCTTGAAGCCCCCACCGGGCGATGGAAAGTCCCAGGGTCGAGCCGAGCAGGCCGATGAAAGTTCTGAGCCCCCACCGGGCGATGGAAAGTCCCAGGGTCGAGCCGAGCAGGCCGATGAAAGTTCTGAGCCCCCACCGGGCGATGGAAAATGCCGCGGCCGAGCCACGCAGGGCGATGAGAGTCCTGAGCCCCCACCGGGCGATGTAAAGTGCTGCGGCCGAGCCACGCAGGGTGATGAAGGGCCTGCGGGCGGGTTGATCGTGCCTCGTGCTTCGGGGCGGTCGAAGCTGCTACGGCTGGAGCTCCCAAAAGCCGGTCGCCAGCCAGGGACCTGCGAACTCCAGATGTTGCGGTCTGCAGGGCCCACGGCCGAAGCCTCCGAGATGGTAAGTCCAGGCCCTGCGACCGGAGTCTTCGAGGTCGATCCCAGCTGGAGGCCGCCGACTCCACGATGTTAGGCCGTAGCGCGAACGGAGATACGACACGGTAAAGGTCGCATCTCCGTTGAGGAGGAGATTTAAAAAAAGGTTTCCCCCAACCCCCCCACCACCCCCCTACATACACAGAATTAAAAATAAAACAAAACGTACATTTAACATCAACATTGACTAAAAAACACAACAAAAAAAAACGGAGAGACTGCCGGTGAGCCGCAGCTGCAGAACACAGCCACGCCCCAAATGGCCTACTCCTGCACCTATTTTATTTTTCTATGTTTCTCTGTTAAAATGCACAATAAATAAATCTACAGCAACCATAAATATTTTATTAAAATTCTTTGCTGACAGTTTTACGTTTACAATCCAATAGTTGATGCTAAGTATGAACATACCTAGCTGTGGGAGAAGTACTGGGTAGTTGTAAGGCATTACAAAGAGATTCACACAGGTTAACGTTGTGCTTGCTTTGAGGTAACCAAATGGATGTCCCAGGTCACTGTATTTTCCACTACTGCTCACAAACACCTGGGAAAAATGTTTTAAAGAAAATCAATAAAGTAATGTACAGCTTTATACAATGAAGTAATGGTGTTATTTGAAAGGAATAGTAAACGAAGATAAAAATTTACACGGTCACGAGGAAAGAACAGGGAAGTCAAATTAATTTCAAATAGCTGATACAGAACAATGAAATGAATGGCCTCACATTGTACTGAATGACTCCATTGTTTGCACAACTAATGCAATCATAGTGTTTATCACTGTTTTTGAATAAGGTTCAGTAATTTCAGGCTGATTTATTTCAGGATACTTGATTCTTTGGTGCCTTCCTCCAGATGAGATGCTTTCATTATCCTACAGCCAAATCAAATCAACCAATTTAATTCACATTTAGAGAATCGGCATTTAAACCAGCCCTAATTGTCCCTGAAGGTTACTATTGTTAAAGAATTAATCACATTGTTCAGTCTTGAATCACATAAGCAGGAAAGAATGGCAACCCGATTTTCACTGAAATGAGCATGGTTGAAGACAGTGGTCTGAGAGTTTTGTGCTGAAATCTGACAGAGCAGCTATCAGAGGTGGCCCCATAAACAGGAAAGAATGACAACCCGATTTTCACTGAAATGAGCATGGTTGAAGACAGTGGTCTGAGAGTTTTGTGCTGAAATCTGACAGAGCAGCTATCAGAGGTGGCCCCCTGGCATGGGCTCCAACTGTAAAAAATGCCAGTCTACCCCTGACTGGAGACTGTTATAATGCAGCAATGCAAATAATGTAAAACACTTACTGCAGATAAACAGATTTAAAAAGTTTTATCTTGATAGTCATTCAGAAAAACATTTCACCCCAAAAAGGCAACACGTTTGCACCCTTCTCTTCAAGGCAAAAGATCTTCCAATCCCATGCCAAGGCATTTGCCTTATGCCCACCAAATCCAGTTCATGCACACCGACCGATCTGTCTCTAATAAAAGTGACATCTAAGAAGGAGGGCATGGCAAAACAATGTTATCACTGTGCTTGTTCCAGCTTCAGTCTGTGTCAATAGAGATCTGTCTCACTTTACTCCAAATGTATACATCCCCTTGAGAACAGTAAACATCCACGTTTTGGAGGTGAATCTGGATCTGAACTTGAGCCAAGATCAGATTCAGCTGGACACAGTAGCATGGTTGCCGAACCCATCTTCAAGCAAATTCCTACAATCTACAAGCTGTCCATGCAATTAATATTATGGGGCAAAAGCGGACTTTATGGTGCTGGTGTTTGGGGTTGAGAAATACTTGATGGCAGGGTAGACCCATCCCATACACTGGATGCTGTGCACAATGGCTACAATAATAGTAGACTGGGAAGTCAAGGACCATCTTCAACAAAATGTAACAAGAGAGATTGTAATTAAGCCATTTAATGTATGCAACACTCTCGCACACATCAATGATATAAATGGCAAGATAAATACTTCTACATATGTAGGAAAGAACTGCAGATGCTGGTTTAAACCGAAGATACACAAAATGCTGGAGTAACTCAGCAGGACAGGCAGTGTCTCTGGAGAGAAGGAATGGGTTCTCTCTTCTCCAGAGATGATGCCTGTTCCACCGAGTTACTTCAGCATTTTGTGTCTAAAAACACTTCTACATGTTGCTCTGGGAATATATATTTGTCAGGATATTTGGAGAGCGCCTTGTTCCTCTTCAAACAAAGTAGCACCTGGAACTGCAAAAGAGTCAGTTTGATGAGGTGAAGATAGTCTTGAATGGATGTTTTAACAACAGTGTGGACTCTACCAGCATGGTATATGTAGATGTATGTCACCCACCTGAGCTCTCTGCAGTTGTATAGCAGACAGCATTCCACTCCCTGTCAATATTGCAGGAAGAATAAATATGAGAATGGCCTAAAGGAAACATCCATAGTCATAAATACAGAATAAAGTCACTGCTGCAGTAATGCACTTACCTGCCAGCAGGCGTGAGGAGATTTGCGCTCTAGAATGTACTGGGTCAAAGGTGAAGGTTCAAGTTCGTATTTGTCAAAGGGTAATTTATCAATGACCATTGGATCACAATCAGCACAGGAGAACCTTACCACAGGATGAGCAGCACGTGGAGGCTGAGGATCAAACACAGGTATGATTAGCGTTTACCTATTTCTGTTGTAGATGAACAAAAGGATATAGACCAAGTGAAGCTGAATGGGATTCACATCGGAGGATGGGGTGCGCTAAAATGCCTGCGCTTGTGCTGTAAAACTCGATGAATCTACATTGAATTAAATTACCAGAATAGTATCCCAAAAGCCAGAATTCTTGAAGACAACCGAAGTATTGTTTTAAATATCTGCCATTGCCTTGTTTCTGTTATTAATTCTCAATCTCCAGAGATCCCATACTTTCTACTCCCTTTTTACATATCCATAGAAAATTCTGCTGTTTGTTTTCATATTACTTGCTTGTTTACTCTCCTTTATTGGGCTTTTCAGCCTCCTAGTCCCTGACAATGGTCCACCATCACGTCTACGTTTATATGCATTAGCTTTTGAGTTGTACACACATTGGAGGGTGCAGAAGAGATTCACCATTATGTTGCCTAGATGAGAGGTCATTAGATATTAGGAGGCATTGACAAACTTGGATTGTTTTGTCTGGAAACATCAGAGGCTATGGGGAAACCTGATAGACGTTTATACAATTATGAGATGTATAGATAGGGGTTGACAAGTCAGAACCTTTTTCACAGGATGAAAAAGTCAAATACTAAATAGCATAGTATTTAGGTCAGGTTAGGGGGGGGAAGTTAAAAAGAGATGTGTTTGGCAACAAGGTTTTTAATTTTACAAAGTGATAAATGCCTGAAACATGCACCCATGGGTGGTGGTGGAAGGAGATACGTTAGTGGCATTTAAGTGGTTTTTAGATCGGCACGTGGATATGAAAGGAATGGAAGGATCAGGATTGTGTACAGGCAGAAGGGACTAGTTTAATCTGGTGTCATGTACAGGACAGAAAATGTGGGGAGAAGGGCCTGTTCTTGTGATGTATTTTATTGTTCCACTTATGATTTCAATTACCTAGTTTTACCACAGGTGGGTCATTGCATCACTGAGTCACAGCACAGAAACAGGTCTTGGTGGACTCCTTGCATATTCTACCATTTTAACGTCCAGTCCCTTTGTGCTTCCATTCACCATCTTTCCCAGGGACGTTTACTGGAATTTAGACGGATGAGGGGGGATCTTTTAGAAACATATAAAATTATAAAAGGACTGGACAAGCTAGATGCAGAAAAATGTTCCCGATGTTGGGGGAGTCCAGAGCCAGAGGCCACAGTCTAAGAATAAAGGGGAGGCCATTTAAAACTGAGACGACAAAAAACGTTTTCATCCAGGGAGTTGTGAATTTGTGGAATTCTCTGCCACGGAAGGCAGTGGAGGCCAATTCACTGGATAAATTTATAAGAGAGTTAGATAGAGCTCTAGGGGCTAGTGGAATCAAGGGGTATGGGGAGAAGGTAGGCACAGGTTACTAATTGTAGATGATCAGCCATGATCACAATGAATGGCGGTAATGGCCCCTTCCTGCACCTCTATGTTTCTATGTTTCTATACGCTTCCACCTCCATCAAGACGACCTTAGGACCCTTTGTTTATTTCTTGAACAAGAATCCAACAAATTCACCTTGAACACTCTCCTCCACCTGGCAAAGCCTATTCGCACACAGAACAATTTCTTGTTTGATGCTTCTCACTTTCCACAAACCAAAGGTGTGGACATGGGTACTGGAATGGCCATGGCTAAGCTTGCCTTGTCATTGACCTTGTAGAGCAGCACTTGTTCCAAACCGAAACTGGCACCACTCCTCCATTCTTTCTCAGCCATATGAATGATTGCATTGGTGCTACTTCCTGCAATGCGCAAATATATAAACTTTGACAGAGTTCCACCCCACCCTCAAATTCACTTAGATTATTTCTGACACCTCTCTCCCCTTTCTGAATCTCCCATTTCTATCCACTGACATTCTACTGTAAATCACCTGATTTCCACTGCTACCTAGACTAGACCTACTCCCACACTGTCTCTTGTAAGGATGCCATTCCTTTCTCCATCTCTGCACCATCTGTTCTCGACACAAGGCTGTCCACTCCAGAACTTCAAAACAACTTCTTTTTACAGGAAATATAGCTTCCTCTCGAATATGGTTGATGAAACCCTCACACCCATCATCCATTTCCTTGATTTCTGCCCTCACCCTGCCTCCCACCAGATAGAGCAGAGGCAGAGTTTCCTTGATCTTACACCTCATCGGGCACTCCATCCAACATTAGATTCATTGTCAGTCCTGCCAGCTGCAACACAATCGGACCACCTACCACATCTTCTCCTCCCCACTATTTTTGTTTTCAACAGGAAAACGCTATTTCTGTTTTCCACAGGCTGGTGGCACTGTGGTATAGTTGCTGCCTTACAGCAAATGCAGCGCCGGAGACACGGGTTTGATCCCAACTACGGGTGCTGTCTGTACGGAGTTTGTACGTTCTCCCCGTGACCTGCGTGGGTTTTCTCCGAGATCTTCAGTTTCCTCCCACACTCCAAAGAAATATTCGTTTTGTAGGTTAATTGACTTGGTAAATGTAAAAATTGTCCCTAGTGTGTGTAGGATAGTGTTAATATGCAGGGATCGCTGGTCGGCGCGGAACCGGTGGGCCAAAGGGCCTGTTTCCGCGCTGCATCTCTAAACTAAATCTAAACTTCTAAACTAAAGCTTTAAACTAAATCTCTAAACTAAATCTATTGAGGGCGTGCAGCATAGGTTCACTAGGTTAATTCCCGGAATGGTGGGACTGTTGTATGTTGAAAGACTGGGGCGACTAGGCTTGTATACGCTGGAATTTAGAAGGATGAGAGGGGATCTTATTGAAACATATAAGATTATTAAGGGATTGGACACATTTGAGGCAGGAAACATGTTCCCAATGTTGGGGGAGTCCAGAACCAGGGGCCACAGTTTAAGAATAAGGGGTAGGCCATTTAGAACGGAGATGAGGAAAAACCTTTTCAGTCAGAGAGTTGTGAATCTGTGGAATTCTCTGCCTCAGAAGGCAGTGGAGGCCAATTCTCTGGATGCTTTCAAGAGAGAGCTAGATAGAGCTCTTAAAGATAGCGGGGTCAGGGGGTATGGGGAGAAGGCAGGAACGGGGTACTAATTACGAATGATCAGCCATGATCACAATGAATGGTGGTGCTGGCTCAAAGGGCCAAATGGCCTACTCCTGCACCTATTGTCTATAAACCCCTCTCTCCATGGCTCCCTAGTTTGCTCATTCCTCCCCCACCCGACACTTTTCCCTGCAGCCAGAGGAGGTGCAACACGTGCGCCGAGATCTCCCTCACCACCATCCAGGGACCCACATAACCCTTTGAGCTGAATAATGGATTCACCTGCAGCTCCTCCAACTTCAATAGCATTTGGTGTTTTCAATGCTGAGTCATCTACATTGTCGAGACCAAGTACCTCTGCTCTGTCCATAATGGAGATCTTGTGTTCCTGATTGCAAGCCACATTATTCCCACCCCATTCTAATCTGTCTGCCCTCGGCCGCCTCCACTGGCAGGCTAAGGACAAATGAAAACTATAGGAACAGCACCTCATTGAAGAAGGGTCCCGACCCGAATCGTCATTCATCCTTTTTCTGCAGAGATGCTGCCTGACCCGCTGAGTTGCTCCAGCACTTGTGTCTAACCTCATATTCCACCTGGGTAGTCTACAGCCCAATGACATGAACATTGAATACTCCACTTTCAGGTAACCTGCAATCCCTCTGTTCCATTCTCTCTCCTCTGACCAACCAAAGATCTCCCACACCCATATCTTCCTTCCCATCCACCCCACTCCATGACCCATTTTCTTTCTTTTCACCCGTTGATTCCATTTGCTTGTCATCCACACAGCCAACCCACTCAGCCCCCACATCACTCCATCTGCTCATCAATCTCTCCTCACCTAGATCAGCCTGTTTCTTCGCAGCTCCAGCCCCACAACATCTCCCAGGCAACTCTGTGGAGTCATAGAGCACGAAAACAGGCCAAACTTTCTCATGCCAACCAAAATCCCCAATCTCAGCTAGTCCCATTTGACTACATTTGGCCCATATCTGTATATCTTTTCTATCCAAGTACGTGTCCAAATGTCTTTTAAATGTAATTATACCTGCCTCAACTACCTTCTCTGGCAGCTCGTTCCATATACCTTCCACACTCTAAAAAATGCCCCTCAGAT
Source organism: Rhinoraja longicauda (assembly GCF_053455715.1). NCBI lineage: Eukaryota > Metazoa > Chordata > Chondrichthyes > Rajiformes > Arhynchobatidae > Rhinoraja > Rhinoraja longicauda. The sequence continues at coordinate 827,862 of NW_027601267.1, read as the reverse complement.
TCCTATTAAATTCCAAAAACGTCTTGACCACTCCATCTACCTGTGACACCACTTTCAAGAAACTATGTACCTGTATATCTAGATCCCTCTGGGCTACCTATACACTCTAGGGCCCTGCCATTCACTGGAAAGATCCGGCCCCGATTTGACATCCCAAAATGATTGAATGAAACTACATCAGCCATTCCTTAATAAAGATCTCTTTTACTGTCATCTGCAAACTTACGAATAATGCCTTCTATGTTCTCATCCAAATTATTAATATAGATGACAAACAGCAATAGGCCTAGCACAGATCCCTGAGGCACCCCAATAGTCAAAGGTCTACAAATTGAAAAACAACCTTGCATGAACACCGCCTTCTTACTATCATCAAGTGAATTCTGTATCTAGTTAGCTAGTGTTTCCTGGATCCTATGTTATCAAACCTTCCAGAGCAGCCTCCCATGAGGAATCTTAAAGGCCTTGCTTAGGTCATGTACAGAACATCCATGGTTCTGCCTTCATTAATCGTCTTGGCTATGTCTCAATCTGAAACACCGACCATCCCTGTGCATCCACAGATGCTGATTGACTCAGAGTTCCTCCAACATCGTGGTTTTTGCTCAAACGGGACCTTTGGCCCATTATGTCTATGTTGACCATAAAGCACCCATGTGTACTAATGCCATTTACCAGCACTTGTTCCATAGCCTTACACACCATCTAGATGTATCTGAAATATAAAAACTGCTTCACCTTTCACATTCCAACCATGAAAGTCAGAAATTCATAGAAACCTAATACTGGCAGTACTAAACCCAAAATTTCCACATATTATTCTATCATTTTATCAATAATTACATTCTGCTCAGTCCTGTCTTTAAATTTCAACAGCTAATTGTACATTCTGAAATGGCTCCAATCATCAATATTTTCTAAATGCAATTGGAAGTTCACATTATTCTTAATTGTTTTTCACTGTTATATATTACATAGAAACATAGAAAATGGGTGCAGGAGGAGGCGATTCACTGTGATCATGGCTGATCATCCACAATCAAGGATGTTCACTGGAATCTTTAATCATTTTGAGTAAAGACAGTTGTATAACCTTAACTTTTTTTTTTCTTTTAAGCCGTTTGTGTGTCAACTATGCTCAAGTAATTAATTTGAAAATAAAACATTGATTAGGCAAAGCAGGAAAGAGCCTTTTAAAAAAAATCATCATCTTAGTTACCAATACTCACCAACGTTGGAGAATTTTGATCTGGCCAAAACGATTCAGGAATTGGCCAGTGCCCAACTGGTACGCCCGTCTTAGGGTTAGGTCGCACATATATCAACTTGTGACAGCTATGCCACACTTGAGGGGTAAATAAAGTAGTTGCTCGAGGTGATTCAACAATACCATCTGAAATAAAGAGCAGAAGGAACAGGAACTGTCCACTGGATGACCAACCGAAAATGCCTTTCATGTCAGATCAAAGGATTAGGTGGAGACACAAGGATTAGATAGCTCTTCGCAGAAATACTTAAAAGCGAGAGATTCCTAAAATGAGCAAGGTCTACTTTGTGTTACAGAAAATCTCGGTTATTAATTGATGCATTAAATCAACAAGTTTCCACCTGAGCAAACACACTGCAAACACATACTGAAGAAATAAAACCCAAACCAGATATTACTGGATGCTGGCAAGATGAAATGATGTTTAGGTATCTAGTTTTCATCAGAACCTTCTGTGTAGACCCTTCAACCCTCAGTTATTCCCTGAAGAAATGCATAGCAAAGCAAAAGCCCTTCTTTTCTCTTTATGATGGTTTCTGATCTCCTTTGTTTTTAGTGTCCTATTGAAATGACATGGCAAACTTAATATTATTGCAAGCAGATTAGTTATAATATTTTTCAAAAAAGTGTACTATGATCTAAAGTGCCCTGAGCTGGGGAGATGTTGATGCCATCAACCATGCTGAGATCCACAAGGCTTTAGCCAAATTCTGCGTACTTAATTCAATTCAAGAAACACTTGAATATCAAGGCTGTGGAAGCAGAATCACCATAATGATAGTAGATCAAGAGGTTACTTTTTGAAAATACTCCAACAGCCTGACTGTAGGCCCAATAGGAAAATAGTCAAAGGCTAAATTATTCAACCCAATGCGCAAATCATGAGACAACCCAAGCAGTTACATAAAAAAAGGGAATTCTAACCTGAAAAATAGCTACAGTCGTTGCTGCCAATTGTAATCTCACTTCTCATTCACTAAACATCATATATGAAATGTAATACTACATTATCAACTTGCTTCATTTCATTGCATTGGTGTTTATGTTAAACTAATCTGAATTTGCTTTTCCATAGCATCTTTCAGGTCAGAATGCTGCAGACTGCATCACAGCCAAGAAATAACTATTGAAGATATACATGAAAACGTGGAGTAATTCAGCAGGCCAGATAGCACCTCTGGAGAAAAGGAATAGGTGACATTTTCTTCAGAGATGCTGTCTGACCCGCTGGGTTACTCCAGCATTTTGTGAAAATCTTCGGTTAAAACCAGTCTCTGCAGTTCCTTCCTACACAAATAACTAATGAAGTTGATCACTGGGTAATGTAAAAAATATCTTCTAAATGAAAGAAGAGATTGGAATTGAATGATATCCAGGTACTGAACACAAACTGAGAAAATAACAGACAGGTGGAGCAAGTGGTTAAGTAGTTAAATGGCACATTGGACTTTATGGCAAGATGATTGAACTTTCGAAATAGATAGCGATCGGGATATTGCAGTGACAGGAGGGTGGCTTCAGATTCTTTGGGCAGGAAATAGTTACGCAACAATGGAAAAAGGCTCTTACAATAGACAATAGGCGCAGGAGTAGGCCATTCGGCCCTTCGAGCCAGCACCGCCATTCAATGCGATCATGGCTGATCATTCACAATCAGTACCCCGTTCCTGCCTTCACCCCCTGACTCTGCTATCTTTAAGAGCTCTATCTAGCACTCCCTTGAAAGTATCCAGAGAATTGGCCTCCACTGCCTTCTGAGGCAGAGAATTCCACAGATTTACAACTCTCTGACTGAAAATGTTTTCTCCTCATCTCCGTTCTAAATGGCCTACCCCTTATTCATAAACTGTGGCCCCTGGTTCTAGACTTCCCCAACATTGGGAACTTGTTTACTGCCTCTAATGTGTACAATCCCTTAATAATCTTATATGTTTCAATAAGATCCCCTCTCATCCTTCTAAATTCCAGCGTAAACAAGCCTAGTCGCTCCAGTCTTTCAACATACGACAGGTCCGCCATTCCGGGAATTAACCGAGTGAACCTACGCTGCACGTCCTCAATAGCAAGAATATCCTTCCTCAAATTTGGAGACCAAAACTGCACACAGTACTCCAGGTGCGGTCTGACTAGAGCCCTGTACAACTGGCGAAGGACGTCTTTGCTCCTATACTCAACTCCTCTTGTCATAAAGGCCAACATGCTATTAGCTTTCTTCACTGCCTGCTGTACCTGCATGCTAACTTTGTGACTGATGTACAAGGACCCCCAGATCTCTTTGTACTTCCCCATTTCCTAACTTGACACCATTCAGATAGTAATTTGCCTTCCTATTCTTTCCACCAAAGTGGATAACCTCACATTTATCCACATTAAACTGCATCTGCCATGCATGTGCCCACGCATCCTCATCGCATCCTCCTCACAGTTCACACTGCCACCCAGCTTTGTCATCCGCAAATTTGCCAATGTTACTTTTAATCCCTTCATCTAGGCCATTAATGTATATTGTAAATAGCTGCGGTCCCAGTACTGAGTGTAGTCACTGCCTGCCATTCTGAAAGGGACCCGTTTAACCCTACTCTTTGTTTCCTGTCTGCCAACCAATTTTCTAACCTTGTGCTCTAACCTTGCCCACTAATCTCCTATGTGGGACCTTATCAAAGGCTTTCTGAAAGTCCAGGTACACTACATCCACTGGATCTTCCTTGTCCATTTTCCTAGTTACATCTTGAAAAAATTCCAGAAGATTAGTCAAGCATGATTTCCCCTTCGTAAATCCATGCTGACTCGTAATGATCCTGTTACCGCTATCCAAATGTTCAACAATTTCTTCTTTTATAATTGACTCCAGCATCTTCCCTACCACATATGTTAGGTTAACTGGTCTATAATTTCCCGTTTTCACACTCCCTTCTTTCTTAAAAAGTGGGATAACATTAGCTACCCTCCAATCCACAGGAACTGATCCTGAATCTATTGAACATTGGAAAATGATCACCACTGCGTCCACAATTTCTTCAGCTCAACTTGTCCATGCTCACCAAGGTGTCTCCCTGCGCTAGTCCCATTTGCCTGCAATTAGCCCATATATTCACCTAAAGATCTTTTATGTATGAGCCTGTCTTAAATATCTTTTTAACAATGTATCTGTACACCCATCTCTTCCACTTCCTCTGGCAATATGCTCCATACACCACACCCTCTGTGAAAACTTGCCTCTCAGTCCTTTTTTAATCTTTCCCCTCTCACTTTAAACTGTCACCCTCTAGCTTTGGAAACCCATGTTCTGAAAAAAACACAGAAACCTCAGATGAGCCAGAATATCCATAATCTGACAAGGGTAATATCTGCAGAATTTAGAACTGGCAATCCAGAGACACAGCATGTCCAGATACAACCTCAAACACCAACAAGAGACCGCATTTAGAATATTGTGTTCAGTTATGGGCTCCATGTTATAGGAACAAAATTGTCAATCTTGAAAGAGTTCAAAAAAGATTTACGAGGACGTTGCCAGGACTTGAGGGTGTGAGCTATAGGGAGAGATTGAGTAGGCTGGGTCTCTATTCCATGGAGCGTAGGAGGATGAGGGAAGATCTTATAGAGGTATACAAAATCATGAGAGGAATAGATCGGGTAGATGCACAGAGTCTTTTACCCAGAGTAGGGGAATCGAGGACCAGAGGACATAGGTTCAAGTTCAAGGGGAAACAATTTAATAGGAATTCGAGGGGTAACTTTTTCCACACAGAGGGTGGTGGGTTTATGGAACAAGCTGCCAGAAGAGGTAGTTGAGGCTGGGAATATCCCATAGTTTAAGAAACAGTTGGACAGGTATATGGATAGGACAGGTTTGGAGGGTTATGGACCAAGCGCAGGCAAGTGGGACTAGGGTAGCTGGGACATTGTTGGCCGGTATGGGCGAGTTGGGTCGAAGGGCCTGTTTCCACACTGTATCACTCTATGACTCTGAGAGCAGAGAGCCAATTCCCGACTAAGATGGCTTCACAAACAAAAATTCTCAACAGCTGGGATGCTATCACATGCCTTGCATGCTATCACCTTGCATAAGGTGAAACTGGGTAGCGTAAGTGGTACCATGAATTTGTTTTCTAATTGTTTTTTCCTGCCTTTTTTCCCCCACTGCCATGCTGAAGAAGGGTTTCGACCCGAAACGTCACCCATTCCTTCTCTCCTGAGATGCTGCCTGACCTGCTGAGTTACTCCAGTATTTTGTGAATACCTTCGATTTGTACCAGCATCTGCAGTAATTTTCTTACACGCCATGCTCTTCAATCTCTATATCAGCGATCTGCCAAGCACAACCTCGCGCCAGTATGGATACGCAGATGACCTGGCCCTACTGCACTCGGACAGGAGTTGGTCAAATGGGGAGGATGTGCTCTCAACGGATATGGAACTTGTCGCAGGCTACTTTAAGACCTGGAGACTAAAACTGAGTGGGGCAAAAACCACCACAACGGCATTTCACCTGAACAACAAGGAAGCTCAACGCCAGCTTACCTTCACCCTCAATTGGTCACCCCTACCCTACAACCCATTTCCTACATACCTCGAGGTGAAACTAGATCGGCAGCTGACCTACAAGCAACACCTTGAAGCTCACCGTGCTAAAGTCTCGGCACGGAACAACCTCCTGACTGGCTTGGCTGGATCATCATGGGGCGCCAGGACATCTACTCTCCGAACCAGTGCTCTTGCACTCGTGTACAGCGGCGCTGAGTACGCCACCCCAGCATGGTGCCGCAGCGCTCATACTGGCAAGCTAGTCGCCACCCTCAACAACACCATGCAGATTATCATCGGCTGCCTACGCCCTACTCCGACGGATCTCCTGCCGGTGCTTGCAGGTATCGCACCTGCCAAGTTTCGCAGAGAATTCTTCACTCATAGGCTGGTGTGCATGGCCCCATCGGACTCCAAACATCCTTTGCACCACCTCGCCCAGGATTCACAGCAACTGGAACCTCAACGCCTGTCATCTCATCACGCGGCGACCCTCTGTGGCTCCAGATTCAACATACTAGGAGCATGGAGAACCAGATGGAAACAGACATCGCAACCTCAATTCACTGTCGCACCAAACACCACAGCCCCACCCGGCTCGGACATGCCCCGCAAAGAGTGGGACGCCCTGAACCAGCTCCTCACAGGGGTCGGCCAGTTCAATGCCAACATGCATCGTTGGGGGTTGCGTTCATCAGCAGCCTGCGTGTGTGGAGCAGACCAGCAAACAGCGCAGCACGTCATTTTCGACTGTGCTGTCCTCTGCCCCCCTGGTGGAGGGGTAGACCTCACGGCCCTTGACAACAGCACATTGCGCCTGGAGGACGTTACATAACGTCTGCTGTCTTAAACGCAAGAAGAAGCTTTGCAGAATTTGTCTAATTTATGTATTTGTGTTCGTATGTGTTGTCTAAGACTGTGTGCCAGCAAGATTTTTATTGCACATGTACTTCACCATATTTGCACATGATAATAAACTCAACGACTGGAAACCCATTTATTTCTCTTACTGGACCTGTCCATGCAGGAATTTGTCAAAAGGCTTGTTGAAATTCCATAAATAATCTCTCCTATCCTCCTCCCATCAATCCTCTTGGTCACCTCTTCAAACGCTCAATTATATTCACGTGAAATAATTCCTCTCCCGCAAAGCCATACTGACTATTGCTGATCACAGAAACATAGAAAATAGGTGCAGGAGGAGGCCATTCGGCCCTTCGAGCCAGCACTGTCATTCAGTATGATCAAGGCTGATCATCCAAAATCAGTACCCTGTTCCGGCTTTTTCCCCATATTCCTTGATTCCCTTAGCCCTAAGAGCTAAATCTAACTCTCTCTAAAAAAATTGCAGTGAATTGGCCTCCACTGCCTTCTGTGGCAGAGAATTACACAGATTCACAATTCTCTGGGTGAAAAGTTCTTCCTCATGTCATCCAATGGCCTACCCGTTATTCTTAAACTGTGACCCCTGGTTCTGGACTCCCCCAATATCGGGAACATTTTTCCTATATCTACCCTGTCCAATCCTCTAAGAATTTTATATGTTTCCATAAGATGCCCTCTTATCCTTCTAAATTCCAGCAAATACAAGCCCAGTCGACCCATTCTTTCATCATACATCAGTCCTGCCATCCCGGGAATTAACCTGGTGAATCTAGGCTGCACTCCCTCAAGAGTAATAATGTCCTTCCTCAAATTAGGAGACCAAAATTGCACACAATACTCCAGGTGCGGTCTCACCAGGGTCCTGTACAACTGCAGTAGGACCTCGTTGCTCCTAAACACAAATCCTCTCGCAATGAATGCCAAAATGTCATTGGCTTTCATCACTGCCTGCTGTACCTGCATGCTTATTTTCAGTGACTGATGTACAAGCACACCCAGGTCTCGTTGCACCTCCCTTCCTAATCTGATACAATTCAGATAATAATCTGCCTTCCTGTTCTTGCCACCAAAGTGGGTAACCTCACATTTATCCACATTATACTGGATCTGCCATGCTTCTGCCCACTCAACCAACCTATCCAGGTCACCCTGCAGTCTCATGGCATCCTCCTCGCAGCTCACACTGCCACCCAGCTTTATTTTTCAAAGCTCACGCTGCTACCCAGCTTTGCTTTTTCAAATGCAGATAGTTGCTGTCCCTCAGAATCCCTTCCAGTAACCTACCCATCACCAATGTTAGAGTCCTTCAGTAACCGTGCCTGCCTTCTCCCAATATCCCTTGATTCTGTTAGCCCCAAGAGCTCTATCTAACCCTCTTTTAAATTCATCCAGTGAATTGGCCTTTACTGCCTTCGGTGGCAGAGAATTCCACAAATCTCTAGGTGAAAAAGTTTTTTCTCATCTCAGTTTTAAATGGCCTCCCCTTTATTCTTAGACTGTGTCCCCTGGTTCTGGACTCCCCCAACATTGGGAACATTTTTTCCTGCATCTAGCTTGTCCAGTCCTTTTATAAGTTTCTATAAAAGGATAGATAGATGCAGGAAAAATGTTGGTTCGAAGGGCCAAATGGCCTCCTCCTGCACCTATTTTCTATGTTTCTACGTATAAGATCCCCTCTCATCCTTCTATAAGATCCCTTCTCATCCACCCAGCTTTGTGTTATCTGCAAATTTGCTAGTGTTACCCTTTCCCAATAATTGTATTTTATTCTTCCTATATTCCCAATTAATGCCTCTCAAATTCTACCATTCACCTACTCACCGGGACGATTTACAATGCGCAGTTAGCCTCAAACGCAAGAAGAAGAGAATCTTTGACTTAATGAGCAACCCATTATTTTTATGCATTGCCAACTCGCTCTGGGTAATCCCACAGATGAAACGTCCATTTCACATCCACCCTGTCAAGATCCCTTAAAGGTTTCAATCAAGCCCCCATCTCACTTCGAGATTCCAGTTAGACAAACTTAGGAGGCATAATATTTCTTTGTGAAACACTTGCCCCATTCTAGGTATCAGTCTCTAAACTACTGTCAACATTTTAACATTCTTTCTTAAAAAGGAAAACCCATATTGAACATAGTACTCCAAATATGGTCATACCAACGTCCCACATAATTGAAGCATAGCCTCGCTACTTTTATTTTACTGAATTCCCCTTGCATTAAATTTGACATTTTGATAGCTTTCTCAATCAGATGCAGTACCTGCATGCCAGCTTTTTTGCAAATCATGCACTGAGATATCCCGATGGCTCTGAAAGTGGAAGTGAAAAAGAAAATAAGACAACCAAAGAGAGAATAGGAAGATGACAGCTTGTGTTAGAAAGAATTCCATGGCTTTTATTACAAGGCCTTACGTTCACTCTGTCAGAGGTTATGATCTGGAATTCATTGTCTTCAGCAGAGTCAATCATGGCTTTCAAGGGGAATTGGATAGCCACAAAGGAAAATAATATGCAAGGCTACGGAGAAAGTGGTGAAATGAGTTAACCGATTTTCCTGCAAGGAGCCAGTACGTATTTAATGGGCTCAATGCTCTTTCACCGTTATAATGAGTTTATAATTCTTACCTTCTTCCCCAATTGGTGCTGGGTCTGGTCCAGTTTTTTCAAAATTAATGACCACTCCACTTTGAACTTTTTGCACTAAGGATTCTAGGCACTGGTTTAACATCCGCTGTGTGCGCACACAGTAGGACCGACCTTAAACAGAAATAAAATGAAATGCAAGATAAGTATACCAACATTATAATCTACAAAATAATTGATGCAGTGGCTCAAATTCATAAAACCCTTGGACAAACTGCACGCTAAAATATACTTTTACTCTGAGTACAGAAGCGACACCATGGAAACAGACACTGCACACAATGTGCAAAGGATGATGGATAAGCACGAGTGGCAATGTACTGAGTGATTTATCTAAATCTCTCTTAGATTCCTCCTGAATAAATTACATTTAGTAATGATAGATAATTTACCGTAGATTGCCTCTTCCTCATTCTTTGAGTGAAGTTCAACCTCCACATACAAATGGGTATTTCCTCCATCCTATGAGAAATCACTCTCTGGGACAGTGTCCCCAAAAAATTCCATGTTTCAAGTCAGATGATCTTCCCCAGCTCTGCTGATTCACAGCCTCACTCGGGAGCAGATCCACTTGTTCTTTGCCTGTAGGAACAACAAGTAGGGATCTTCAAGCCCTGTGAAAGCACAGAAAAATGCCAATTGCAATCTGCACTCCCACAAGTTGCTGCATTGACAGGTTAACTGTTCTGTCTACAATGGCATGTGGCACATAGCTGGCAGGGGACCAATTAATTCCTATCCTATCTCATTTAAAATAAAGTGATATGGGGCTATTGGCTCATACCAAACAAAAATATGGTATGTCAAACACCTGAAGAATGATTTGGATTGAATCATTACAAAGTAGTATTTTAAAAATTCAGTACAACTCATCATTGGTTCTCACCTCCTTATTTACCAAATTATTTCTATTGTCTTCAGGGCTCAGATAAGGAGAGTGAGATGGATGTTGGATGAGTGCAGCTTCAACAACACTCAAGAAGCTCAATACTCAGGATCAAGCACTCTGCTCAACAAGCATTCCACCCACCACAATGAACAAACACTGCAGCGGTTCACTATCATCGAACGACTGCAGCGGTCATTTTATTATAAACAAGAGGCACTGCAGCAACTTGGTAAGGTTTCTACAATAATTAGCAAAATTAAAAAGTATGATTAAAACTAATTTCCATGCAACAATATATGGAAAACAGAGTAAAGTGAGAAATGGGTAAAACTTTAGTGCAATATAAGACATTCAAAGAAAGAGATACAGAAGCAGTTTATGACCTCGGTAGCAAGAGTTGGCTGCGTATGGCAGATTAAGAAATTAATAAATACAAGCGGGTCTATAAAATTTCAAAAGATGGAACTCATGCAGATTCTGGTAATCGTGAATGATAGTGAAAAAGAAAAGAAAAAAAAGTACAAAAGCATTTTTATGAGGTATGAAAATCAACATTCATTCCAATTATATCATGAAAAAAAGAGGATTGGCTGCAGGAGGGAAAACATCATATCTCTTACTAACAATCAGTCCATTGAGTCCACCCCCTACTTATATCATGTATACTATTCTCACAAGAGAAAATTAAGCCAATATGAAACAGTAGTCGGCATTTAGTGGGGAGCATTCAGGAGCTCTAGTGAAATAGAAGTTAATTGGCTTAAATGGGGAAAAAATCTAATGGCTAGTTAAACCTTGCACAAAAGATGATTCTGGGTATAATTAATAATTACATCCCCACAACAAAATTACAGGAGTGTTTCTTTGGCCCATACATCTGAATTGTTTCATCTAAGACTTCTATTTCATTAAAAGTGGGGGCTTATGCAAATAATTGCAAAATATTCAATTGTATTTTGATTTGCTCAACAAATATAGCTGTCTTTGCGAGACGTGGGCAACATTTATGCTTGGGCTGATGAATGTGAGGTAACACTTTCCCCACAGAGTACCAAGCCATGGCCTGTGGCAAAGTACCTTCCTTGACATTTAGAGCCTTCAACAGCAATATCCTAGGTGATGTCGATATGCAAGTTAACTAGCAATATAAATAATGAGTGGTATGCAACATCCACTGACTTACCGCCTAACACATAGAACTTTTACAACATCTACATGGCACGATGTGAATGTATCCAAGAACGAAAGCAGCAGGCACAAGTGAAGATCACTAACTGCATAAACCCCTCCAAGTCACACATCATCTCAAATTGGAATCACAGATGGGGTACATTGAACAATCCGTATTCCAGGGTTACACAGGCCCTATCGCCGAACTCTATCTCCGTTACATTAACAACTGCATTGGTGCTACCTCCTGCACCAATGCAGAGCTCATGGACTTCATCACCAATTTTCATCCTGAACTCAAGTTCACTTGGACCATCTCCTACACCTCCCTCCCCTTTCTTGATCTCACTGTCTCCATCACAGGAGATAGACTATCGACTGACGTCTATTACAAACCCACTGACTCCCACAACTATCTCGACTACACTTCTTCCTACCCTGCTTCCTGCAAAGACTCTATCCCCTACTCCCAATTCCTCCGTCTACGCCGTATCTGTACCCAAGGTGGGGTGTTCCATACCAGGACATCCGAGATGCTCTTATTCTTTAGGGTTCCCCTCTTCCATCATAGATGAGGCCCTCACAAGTGTCTCCTCGGTGCCCTGCAGCTCTGCCCTTGCTCTCCCTCCCCCGAGTCCCCCTAACCCTTATTTTCACCCCATCAGACGTTGCATAAAACACAATCTTACCACGTTTTCGCAACCTCCAACGAGACCCCACCACTTGTTACATCTCTCCATTCCTCCCCCACCCAAGTCGCACCAGCTTCTCATTCTCAGCTAGCAAACAGCTAACAATGTCCTGTTTCCTTTATCATCATTACTTTTTTGCATATCTTTCATTCATTTGTTCTATACCTCTCTACATCACCGTCAATATCTCTCACTTCCCTTTCCCCTGACTCTCAGTCTGAAGAGTCTCAACCCGAAACATCATCCATTCCTTCTCTCCAGAGATGCTGCCTGTCCCGATGAGTAATTCCAGCATTTTGAGTCTAAATCCTCAAACTCTTTGGAAAACAAATTGGAAATCTAGTTCTGTTCCTTTGCCATCGTCCCGAAACGTCACCCATTCCTTCTCTCCCGAGATGCTGCCTGACCTGCTGAGTTACTCCAGCATTTTGTGACTAAATCCTCAAACTCTTTGACAATATTATGGAAGTACCATCACCAGAAGGAAGGACTGTAGCAGCTCAAGAGTGTAACTCCCAAACTTCTGAAAGACTATTAGAAGTGGACAATAAATGCGCTTTACTATTTTTGTCCAGATCATAAAAAATGAATGAATGAGGGGAACATATCAATATTAACAGAGCAAATTAAAATTGAAGGAAATATGATACTAAACAGTAACAAATCTCCATTATTTCTGACACTTAAGGAATATAAATGATTTCTGTAAGATATGGTTAAGATAAATTTCATAAATGAAAATCCCAGGCAAATGCATTAAGTGCATTTTGGTACTATATATTTTTATCCATGGAGAGTTGCAACTATTCACGGCAGCAAAAGAAGTTTTGTAAATTAAAAATGTGTTTGAGCAAAAATTTGTTAATTGAATTTTCACGAATCAAAAATTAATTTTAGGTGAGAATATTGTAAACATCCTAATGTTTGAATTTCCATTCTCTCTCAGTAGTTAAAAATGTCTTTAGTTAAATCATTTTTTCTCTTTTAAAATACATCTTGGTCTGCTATTTAAAATAGGAACATTAAAGAAATGGTAGGCAAGTTAGCCAAGCAATTTTTATTTACAAGTTCTGAGTCTATCATTGGTTGAATGAACACACTGGAAAACTCTGACTTGACAAATTTGTCATGGGTAGATATTGCCCAATGAATTACGTTTTTTTTAAATGGGGATTCTCAATGTATATTATACGTTTGACCATTCAAAAAAAAAACATTTGATATAGACTGGACTACCCAAATCGACAGTAATAGTGTTGAGAATAGAATCATAAAGCATGCACTAGATGGGTTTCCTTCATTAGCATGTTGAGAAACCAACTACAAACAGGATACAATATTGTATATTGCAGATTAATTAATAATCTGATAGTTAATCTTTCAGAAACTGATGATAAAGATGGAGTTTTATATTAAACTGCAAGTGATTTAGATTAATTGGCAAAACAAAGGAAAGGTGTACAGCATGATTTAACTATGGAAGATTGGAGACCATCATTACAAAGGTATGACAGTAAACAAGCAATGGCATACTGAACTAGTTGTCTAACATCAGCAAGGAATACACTTGGATCTATTATTAAGGAAGCAATAATCACCGAGAATATAAAGTTGGCATTGGGCCAAGTCAAGATGGATTTGTGAAAGGGAAATCAATCTGCTGAACTTTTCTGAATTTATTAACTGGAGAATACACAAGGGTGAAATAGTTGTGCGATGGAGTCATAGTCTTACAGCATGGAAACAGGCCCTTCGGCCCAACCTACCCGCACTGGCCAACATGTGCAGTCTACACTTGTCACACTTGCCTGTATTTGGCCCATATCCAAATCTATCCTATCCATGTACCTGTTTACATGTTTCTTAAACATTACAATAGTACCTGCCTCAACTACCTCCTCCGGCAGCGCATTCCATACACCCACCGCCCTTTGTGTAAAAAAGTTACCCCTCAGGTTCCTATTAATTCTTTTTCCCCTCATCTTAAACCTCTGTCCTCTGGTTCTCGATTCCCCTACTCTGGCAAGAGAATCTGCGCCTCTATCTGGTCTATTCCTCTCATGATTTTATATACCTCTAAGATCACCCCTCATCCTCCCGCACCCCAAGGAATAGGGTCTTAGCCTGCTCAACCTCTCACAATAACAGGCCCTTGAGTCCTGGTAACATCCTTGCAAATCTTCTCTGCACCCTATCCACCTTGACAACATCTTTCCTATAACATGGTGACCAAACCCAAACATAATACTCCAAATGCGGCTTCACCAACGTCTCCTGCAACATGAACTCGCAACTTCTACTCAATACTCTGACTAATGAAGGCCAATGTGCCAAATGCCTTTATGACTACCCTATATGAAGACTAAACACAGGTGGCTGTGATACTACTTCCAACTATGTACCTGCACTCCTAGATCCATCTGCTCTACAACATCCCACAGAGCCCTACCATTCACTGTGTAGATTCAGCCCATGTTAGTCCTCCCAAAATGCAACATCTCACATTTCACTGTATTAAATTCCATCACCCATTCCGCAGCCCACCTGCCCAACCGTTCAAGATCCTGCTGCAATTTTTGACAACCATCTTCACTATCTACAATGCCAACCACTTTGTATTTTCCGCAAGCTTGCTGACCATGCCATATCATTGATATAGATGACAAACAGTAACAGGCGTAGCAACAAACCGAAGCACACCACTAGTCATAGGCTTCCAGTCCGAAAAGCAACCTTCCACCATCTATCTCTGTTTCGTTCCATGAAGCCAATTTTCTATCCATTCAGTTATCTTTCCTTGAATCCCTTGGGATCTAACCTTCCAAAGCAGCCTGCCACACAGAACCTGGTTGAATGCCTTACTAAAATCCATGTATAGAAAGTATAGATCATCCACCTTTTTGGTCACATCTGCAAAAACCTCCCACGAACAAAACCATGTTGGCTACCCCTAATCAGCCCTTTTCCGTCTAAATGCATGTATATTCTATTCCTTAGAATACTCTCTAGTAACGTTCCAACCACAGATGTTCAGTTCACTGGCCTGTAAATTCACCAGTCTTTTCCCTGCAGCCCTTTTTGAATAGAACAGACATGTCCAAAGTCTGGCCCGGGGGCCAATCGCGGCCCGAGGTCAGATTTTATACGGCCCGCAGCTTCCGTCTTAAAATTTATTATTAATGGCCCGCCAGCACTGTCTAACATAATGAAGGTAGGGGGAGGGCGACTACACCTCTCGGCAGTCAGTGCTGCCGGAACTCGTCGTCGTCGTCCCCCCCCCGCCCCGAGCGGGAGAGGCAACGGCGACCACACTTCCCGGCGGCGGGGTTGAGGGCGTGGGGGGGACAGGAGAGCAGCAGCTGAGCTCTCGTCACCCCGCACGCTCATTGGCAGGCGCTCCCGTCAGTCGGGCGGGTGCTGCATCCACCACCCCCCACCCCCCAGCGGGAGAGGCGAGGGCGACTACATCTCCCGGCGGTCAGCGCTGCCCGAACTGTGGATTGTCAGACGCGAGGTCCGGGGGGGGGGTGAGCGCATTAGTTAAAGGTTCGGGGGAGGGGAGCGCATTAGTTAAAGGTCGGGGGGGGGGGGGGGGGGGGGGGCAGCGCATTAGTTAAAGGTTCGGGGGGGGGGGGGGGCCATTGGCCCTTGGGTATTTTCACATTATCAAATCTGGCCCTCTTTGAAAAAAGTTTGGACACCACTGGAATAGAGGCACAACATTTTCCTTCTCCAGTCTTTCAGCACCTCGCCTGTATTTAATAAATCTCAGTGAGGGCTCCTGCAATTTCCTCTCTAGCTTTCCAGTGTACTCGGATATATCTGACCCAGCCCGGGAGATTTGTCTATCTTCATACGCAACAGGACCTTCAGCATCTCTGCGACCGTAATACTGACTGCTCTCAAGACACTTTCTGTGACTTCCCCAAGTTCCTCCGTCATTCTGTCTTTCTCCATGGCAAAAGTAGTGGAGAAATGCTCATTGAGGACCTTGTCCATCTCCTGTGGCTCCACAAGAGTTGACCAGTTTGATTCCTGAGGGATCCCATTCTCTCTCTGCTTACCCTTTTTCCCCTTTACTACTAAAACTCTCGGTTTGTTTGTGTTTATGTGTGTTCCATGCCCTCTACACAGCCAAAACGGTACCAGACCTCCCAACATTTGATTTTACAAATTAAGAATTTTGATGTGCAAAATTCAGAATTTTACAGCAAAATTCATAATATGGCGCGTAATGGAACTTTTCAGCAAAAAAAAGTATGCACGCCAAATGCGTTTACACGTTGCGCTACATTCAGGTGTGAAAAACGACTATTATTTCCAACAGCCTGTAGTTCTTGGACTACATGTACAATGTCAGGCCATTCATGAGTACATTCTACTATTAAAGAAAGGTTATTGAATAGAAATACTTTTTACAAAGAAAAAATTGTTTTGTTTTGTTTTTTCTATTTTGCTTTTTCCCTACACATCCCAATTCTCTTAGTATTGAATAAAAGAACAATGGTCATAAAATGTATGACTAAGTTATGAAGAAAGAGTTTCATTTAAAAAACTGCACATACCTAATTTAATTGAAGACATACTTGCTCCAGGGGGCTTCAAAAGCAAATTTCAATGGTCCATGACCCCCCCCAATCCTACTCACCCCAACCCAACTCCCCCCCTCCCCCATACCCCCCCACCCCTCCCACTACTCCCCCCCACCCCTCCCCACCTTTCCCCCCAAATCCACTCCCCTACCTCTCCTAGCCCACTCCCCTCCACCCCCACTCTCCCCCTCCCTTCCTCCACCCCCCGACCCACACTCCCTCCTCCCACTCCACTGCCCCCCTCCCCCCCCCCAACATCAACGGGCCTCACGCTCCGCAGAGCCAGCGACAAGGCCAGGCCAGGCCGACGGCGATGCGAGGCAAGACCAGCGACGGGGCCGGGCCAGCGGCGGGGCGAGTACAGCAGTGAGGCCGGGCCAGCAGTGGGGCGAGTACAGCAGTGAGGCCGGGCCAGCGGCGATGCGAGGCAAGACCAGCGGCAGGGCGAGTACAGCAGTGAGGCCGGGCCAGCGGCGGGGCGAGTACAGCAGTGAGGCCGGGCCAGCGGCAGGGCGAGTACAGCGGCGGGGCCGGCCCAGCGGCGAGGCGAGTAGTGGCGGGGCTGGGCCAGCGGCGAAGTGAGTACAGCAGTGAGGCCGGGCCAGCGGCGGGGCGAGGCGAGCGGCGAGGCATGTGTTTTGCGGAAAAATGTGAGGCGAAATCGGAATGGCGGAAATGAAAGCGGAAAATTCCGCCAAATTCGGAAGGGTTGGGAGGTCTGCGGTACCCGATGGCACCACAATTTTAAGCCCACCTTACTCACCGTTCCCCTCTGGTGTGAATAAACCCACTTTTGTTATTTTACCTTATAAACTTTAATAAATGCGTCCCCCCTCCCCCCGGAGGACCAGCGGGAGGACCGGCGTGCCCCACGCCTGACCTTCCTCCCATGCTGCAGCGCGCCGCAGAGGCTGTGGCAGAGGGTCCAACAAGATGGTCGTCGCCGCCGCTCCCCGCCGATTGCAGCAGGAGAAATGGGGCCGAGGTCAGTGCCTTCCCCCTGTCCATTCTCGCCCCCCCACGGACGCTCCCCGCCCGGCAACAAGTGCATGCCATCGCCACAGTTCCCCGCCGCAAATTGCAGCCGAGCTGCAGGAGACACTTCGGCTCCGCAGGAAACACGGGGCCAACGTCACTGCTTTTCCCCTCTCCCCCCTTGCTGGCACACGGCCACGGGGGCACTCCCCGCCCGGCAACGGCTCCACGGTTGGGCCGAGTGGGGTGGGATGAGGTGGGGGAGTGTGGGAGGTGGGGGGGGGAGCGGGTAGGGAGAGGGGGAGGGAGGAGGGGATGGGGACTGGGGGATGGGGGGAGAGGAGGGAGGGGGAGGGATTTAATTTAAAGAGTTCCTTCGGCCCACCGGATCCGCGCCGACCAGCGATCCCCGTACATTAGCACTATCCTACACCCACTAGGGACAATTATTACATTTACCAAGCCAATTAACCTTCAAACCTGTACATCTTTGGAGTGTGGAAGGAAACCGAGGATCTCGGAGAAAACCCACACGGTCACGGGAAGAACGTACAAACTCTGTACAGACAGCACGCGTAGTCGGGATTGAACCCGGGTCTCCGGCGCTGTAAGGCAGCAACTCTACCGCTGCGCTACCGTGACCGCCCTATGGGGTGGGAGAAGGGGTGAGGGGGAGGGGTGAAGGGGAGGAGGTGGTGCTGCACCAATGCAGGAGAGGTTTGGACCCAACTTGGTCTAGTATACATAAAATCTCGGGATTATCCTTAATACTATCTGCCAGAGCAATGTTCTGTCCCCTTTATGTCCTTCTGATTTCCTTTTTTAGCTTACTCCTTAGTTCCCGAAACTCCTCCAGGGATACACTTTGCCTTCTTACTCTTGACCAAAGCATCAATCCCTCTCGTGATCCAGGCTTCCTTGCATTTGCCTCCCGTGCCCTTCTCTCTAACAGGGACGTGCATGTCCTGAACTCTTGTCAGCACACTCTTAAAAACAATACACTTTCCTGATGTTCTTTTTCCATCAAACAACCTACTCTAATCAACTTGAGCAAGCTCCTGTCTCATACTCTCAAAGTTGGCCTTGCCCCAATTTAACATTTTAACTCGTGGGCCCGCTCTGTCCCTATCCATAATTATCTTAAACCTAATAGCAGTAGTCACTGGTCCCAAAAGGCTCATCCACAGACACTTCACCCACTTGCCCTTCTCAATTTCCCAAGACTAGATCAAGTGTTGCCCTCTCCCATGTAGTGCCCTCTACATATTGCCGGAGGAAATTCCCCTGAACACATTTGACAAATCGCATTTATTCACAAAATGCTGGAGTAACTCAGCAGGTCAGGCAGCATCTCGGGAGAGAAGGAATGGGTGACGTTTCTGGTCGAGGCCCTTCTTCAGACTGATGTCAGGGGGGCGGGACAAAGGAAGGATATAGGTGGAGACAGGAAGATAGAGGGTGATCTGGGAAGGAGGAGGGGAAGGGAGGGACAGAGGAACTATCTAAAGTTGGAGAAGTCGATGTTCATACCACTGGGCTGCAAACTGCCCAGGCGAAATATGAGGTGCTGTTCCTCCAATTTCCGGTGGGCCTCACTATGGCACTGGAGGAGGCCAATGACAGAAAGGTCAGACTGGGAATGGGAGGGGGATGTAAATAAGTTGACATCTAGAGCAGCGGATGCAATAAATGAGGTTGGAGGAGGTGTAGGTAAACCTTTGTCTCACCTGGAAAGACTGTTTGGGTCCTTGGATGGAGTTGAGGGGGGAGGTAAAGGGACAGGTGTTGCATCTCGTGCGGTTGCAGGGGAAAGTGCCCGGGGTTGGGGTGGTTTGGGTAGGAAGGGACGAGTGGACCAGGGAGTTACGGAGGGAACGGTCTCTGCGGAATGCAGAGAGGGGAGGGGAGGGGATGGGAAGATATGGCCAGTGGTGGGGTCCCGTTGTAGGTGACGGAAATGTTGGATCCGCTGGCTGGTGGGGTGGAAGGTGAGAACGAGGGGGATTCTGTCCTTGTTGCGAGTGGGGGGAGGGGGAGCTAGAGTGGAGCTGCGGGATGTAGAAGGGACCCTAGTGAGAGCCTCATCTATAATGGAGATGGGGAAGCCCTGTTTCCTGAAGAAAGAGGACATCTCGCACCCTGGCTAAACCTTTCACACTATGACATTGTCAGTCAATGTTGGTAAAGTTAAAACCCCCTACAACAACTTATTAGATCTGCAGCTGCCTGCAATCTTCTGCCACATTTGCTCGTCTAATTCCCATTGACTACTTGGGGGTCTGTAGTACACCCCCAACAAGGACGATTCATCTTGTGAGGCTACATGGGTGGAGCTGAGGAACAAGAAAGAGATGATGTACTCATTAAGGCCCACATTCTCTGGCACCATGAATGGCTTTCACCGTCCTAAATGTCACCTCTGACCACTGCCGTGACATTCTCCTTAACCAACAACGTAACGCCCCTCCCTCTTTGACCCTCATCCCAGTCTCTCCTGAAGCACCTGTACCCTGGAACATTGAGCTGCCCGTCTTGCTCCTCTCTTAACCAGATTATCCTGCCACCTGTACCTATCCTCGCCCCCTGCTGCCCTTACCTATCCTCACCCCCTGTTGCCTGCACCTATCCACACCTCCTGCTGCCCATACCTATCCTCGCCCCCTGCCTTTCTCCTGCCTATTCTGTCCTCTATACTTTCTCTCTTCACCCTCCATACCAACTTCTAACCTCTCACCTGTAAAAGAACTCACCCCCCCTGCCAATCTATATTTGAACATTCAGAAGACCTTTGATAAGGTGGCACACAAGGGCTGTTAAATAAAATTATAGTACACAGCACTGGAAGTAATATACTGGTATGGATTAATGATTGGTAAGGGGCATCAAACATTAGAATCATTTTAGAATGGGCATGCTGTGACTAATGGGGCACCATCAGGATCACCATCAGGCCCAAACAGCTTAATAGTCAACAATGCTTTATTTTTCACATATGCAACTGCACAGTGAAATTCTTTTTGCATATGTTACACATGTGGGCACCTCCATTTTCCAAAGTCCAAAGTCTGGCCGGCCCACGCACTCATTGTATTGGAGCAGTTCCCATGAACCAACATCCCTCTCCTATCCTCTCCTGATTCCGACGACCCTTCAGGCGGGTTCTCGGTTCCACCAACCACCCTGCCTTCTGGCGAGGTCCCACCGACCGTGAGCCTTCAGGTGGATTCCGATGAGACTTTGGCAGGTTCCCAGTCCCGCTGGAAACTGTGGCCGGGCCTACTTGCTGGGAGCATCCTAGCCCATTGTTTGCCGGCAAGGTCCCGGCAGCTCACAATTTACACTGATGATTTAGATGAAGGAACCAAATGTAATATCCATATTTGTATGATGCAAAGCTAGGTAGCAACAATTGACAGCCTTGGTGAATGAGCAAGAACATGATAGATCGAATAATGTAGGAGAAATGGGAGGTTATCCACCTTTTAGAACATTTTAAAAGTAGTGTCCCTTATTTAAAAAACAGGGATAAGCTAAAAGCCATTCAAGGGCCTGATTAATTCTTGTGCCACATGCTCATGATAGTAGAAATAAGAGGGTAAAACAGATTAATGCAAGGCTAAAGACCTGGCGGAGGGGGGAGGCTTGAGGTACTCGGATCAATGGGATTGCGTCTGGGGTAGTAGCACCTGCACAAGCAGAACAGTTGCACCAAAATCATAACTTTAACATGACTGATAGATTTCTGTTGAGGCAAGTATTTAGGGATATGGGAAGAAAAAAAACACCTTGAACAATGAGATATTAGCTTAGTTAAAAAGGAAAAGGAAGCACATGCAAGATTTAGGAAGCCAAAATCAGACAAGACCCTTGAGGAATATTCAGTAAACAAGAGAATTTAAACAAGAAATCTAGCAGGGATGAAAGGAGCTATGAAAAGTCATTGGCAAATACAGCATTTTGTGTACACATTTGGAACAAGAGGTTAATTTGGGAAAGGGTAAGTCCACTCAAGGACAAAGGAGGGAATTCATGCATGGTGCCAGAGAATGTGGGCCTTAATGAGTACATCATCGATATTTACCAAGGACTTAGATAATGGTGAAATTGGTAAATTGTAGTGCCCTACAATTTACCAATTTCACCATTATCTAAGTCCTTGGTTGAAATTCAGGAGGGGGTGTTGGATGTCTTGAAAACAAGGGTGGAGATTGCTGCGGCCTTGACAGTTATTTGTTTCTTCTTTAGCCATAGGAGAGGTGCCAAAAGACAGAATAACCAACGGAGCATAGAACAAACAGACCTTTCGGCCCACCGCGTCTGTGCTGGCCTTTTTGCCAATCTAACCTAATTCTATATGCCTGAACATAGTCTGTATCTCTCGATTCCATGCCTGTTCTATGTTTTACTATGATTCTATGTTCATGTGTCTGTCAAATCCCCAGCTATGCCTGCCACTTTGTAGGGTACAACGAATAATTCCTGTTCCAGGCATACATTGGTCCTATCCCCGAATTTTGTATCCACTATATTGACGACTGCATCGGGGCTACCTCCTGCACCCATGTAGAACCCACGGACTTTATTAACTTTAATACAAATTTCTATCCTGCACTCACATGCACTTGGACCATCTCCGACATATCCCTTCTGTTTCGTGAACTCACCGTCTCCATCACAGGAGATAAACTATCGAAGGACATCAATTACTAACTCCCAGATATCTAGGCTACACTTCTTCCCACCCTGCCTCCTACAAAGACTATCCTCTACTCCCAATTCCTCCATCTACGCCGCCATCAGTGCCCAAGATGAGGTGTTCCTTACCAGGACATCCAAGATGTCCATATTCTTTAAGGAACAGTGGTTCCCCTCTTCCATCACAGATGAGGCTCTCACACAGGTCTCTGGTATCCCACAGCTCCGCTCTTGCACCCCCTCCCCGCAGTCACAACAGGGACTGGGTCTCCCTAGTCCTCACCTTTCAACCCCATCAGCTGTTGTAAACAGCACATAATGCTCCAACATTTCTCCCACCTCCAATGGGATCACACCACCAGCCACATCTTCCCATCTCCAACCCTTTTCCACTTTATGCAGAGACCGTTCCCTCCACAACTTTCTGGGTAACTCATCACTTATCCCCCAAACAACCCATTCCCCCTCAGGTACTTTCCGCTGCAACCGCACGAGATGCAACACCTGTCGCTATACCTCCTCCGTCGACTTCAAAGACCCTGACAGTCCTTTGAGGCAGAGGTTCACTTCTCCAACCTCATCTACTGTATCCACTGTTCCAAGTGTGAACTCCTATAAATCGGCGAAACCAAGCGCAGGCTTGGCGATCGTTTCGCCGAACACCTCCGCTCAGTCCGCCTAAACCTACATGATCTCCCGGTTGCTAAACACTTTAGCTCCCCCTCCTATACTGACATTTCTGTCCTGGGCCTCGTCCACTGTGAGTGAGGTCCAACACAAATTGGAGGAACAGACCCTGATATTTTGCTTGGGCAGCTGACAGGTCAGCAGTATGATTTTGATTTCTCTAACTTAAAGCAAACCCTTACTTTCATTCCCTTTCTGTCCCTCCCCACCCTAGTTCTCCAACTAGTTTCACTGTCCTTCTGATTAATTTTACTGATGGTTCTACATTTCCTTATCATCTGCTTTGATCTGTCGTTTTCATACCTTACCCGTCCATATTGCTAGACTCTCTCTCCCCTGACTCAGTCTGAAGAAGGGTCTCAACCGGAAACGTCATCCATTCCTTCTCTCCAGAGAGGCTACCTGTCCTGCTGAGTTACTCCAGCATTTTGTGTCTAAATCCTTCTTAAATGTTGGTGTTGCATTTGCTTCTACCACCTCCGCTTGCAGCATGTTCCAGGAACCAACTGCTCCCAAGCAAGAAAAACTTGCCTTGTAAATCACCTTTAAACTTGCCCCTCACCTGTAACCTTTGCTCTCTACTATTTAATATTTCATACCAGTGTCCATTCCCAGGGATTCTTGCATTTAGAAAACTATTAAATTATTAGTGATAGCCTCTGTGCAGGTGAGATCCTGTCTCTAACAAATTTGATTTGAGAGTTTTGTGAATGTCGTCTATGTTGACATTAGCACTACGTTTCACAAAGTCCAACATGGTACACTGGTCCAGAAGATTAAGTCACATGGAACTCACAACAAGTTTGTAAATTGTTTCTAAAATTGGCTTGGTCACAGAAGAGGGTAGGCATAAAGAAGTGTTTTTCTGACTGGTGTTCCACAGAACACCAGTGACAATACACTTACAATTTGGATGAAAATTTAGGTCCCCTACCCTCATCAATAAATAACAATTTACTTACAAACTCTCTCCTCCTTTATCTTAATGTTTAACAATTCAAGCATTAAACACCCAAAATTACCCAATTGCACCTTGAATATAATACAAATACAACAGGCTAAGAAATTTCAAACTTTCCATGGACAGAAGAACTGTTGGCTTACCTCCGGTCACTTCACACATCTGGGTCACAGCAGACTCATCTGAAGGTACGCTGCCCAGCTGCTCTGCTTCAAGGGATGTTGCACCAGGGAGACGAAGAACCAATGCAAACAATCTCTGATCCCAGCGGAATGGCTCTTTTGTCAATTCACTGCCAGGCAGCGGAGAATTTAATGGTAGGTGTAGCTGAAACAGGAAGGGTAGTTTCATGTTACATTATTTAACAAAAACCGTGCCCAAAGTCAGCAAGATATTTCAGTTATAAAACTGGCGATTCCTTGGCTTCATTGCCAATGGTACACCATGAGATCAAAGTTCACGTCAGAGGGATATAGGAGTATCGGTGCCCAGTTCCCCGAAAATTGAGTTACAGATAGACAGTGTGGTAAAGAAGGTTTCTGACCTTCATCAGTCAGGGCTTTGAGTATAGATGTTGGGATGTTCTATTGCAGTTGTACAAGACATTGGCGATGCTACATTTAGATTACTCTGTTCAGTTCTAGTTACCCTTGCCAGAGGAAGGATGCCATTAAGCTGGAAAAGGGGCAGAGAAAATTTATGAAAATGTTGCCAGGACTCGAGTGCCCCCAGCTATTCGGTTTTATGCCTTGGAGCGCAGGAGGTTAAAGGGTGATCTTAGAGATGTTTAAATCATGAGGGGAATTCATAGGTTGAATGCATAGTAAGGGAATCAAGAACCAGAGGACATAGGTTTGAGGCAAGTGGGGAACAATTTAATAGGACGATTTAACGAGTCGGGCCGAAGACCCTGTTTTCATGTTGTATGACTCTAATAGCAGGAGGCCACCAATACAATACGTTCAGCAATCAATAAGTTCATCTCTGATCTTTACCGTCAGCAAACATCCTGCACCCATTAATTCTCATTACCCAAATGTCAAACTTTATCTTGGACATATTCAACCATCAGGTTTCTAGAGCACCCTTAGCTAAATTCTTCCAAAGATTCATTACCCTATCGGTGAAAAAGGTTCCTTTCATCTGTGCTGAATGGCCAACTCCTTTGGTGATTGTGACCCCTCGTTCTTATAATAGAGCATGGGAAATGTCAATTCCAAATCTACCCTTTCAAGTTCCAGAAACACTTTGTACATTTCAATGAAATTACTCTGCCAAACTCTGCACCCAATCTGCTAAATCTCACAGGAGAAATCCACAATCCCAGAAATAAATCAGATAGATACTTGCTGTACACTATCCAAAGCTTGCCATTCCGTAGCATGAGGAACCACATGAGTACACAATATTTCAAATGTACTCACCACACCCCATATAATTGGAGCAAGGCATTTCTATTGATTCTCTGTGTAAGAAAGAACTGCGGATGTTGTTTTAAATCAAAGGTAGACACCAAATGTTGGAGTAACTCAGTGGGACAGGCAGCATCTCTGGAGAGAAGGAATGGGTGATGTTTCGGGTCGAGACCCTTCTTCAGATTCTCTAATCTCTACCAAAGCCAAGAACTCACATTTTTCATTCAATTCATCATGCCTATTCAGTTCAATCTATGCATTCCTGAAACACATCTGCGTCCTCCACACACTGTTAAAATCTACCTTTGTATCAAAAGCAAACTTGGATACACTACACACGATCCCCTCAATCAAATAATTGATATAGATTGAGGGTAGACCATCAATCCATGCAACACAGCCTCCCTATCCAAAACGTTTGTTCCTTGTTTTCTGTCCACAAACTACTTCTCAATTCACCACAATGACTGCACAAATAGCTCAGTTTAGTTTATTGTCATATGTACCGAGGTACAATGAAAAGCTTTTGTTGCATGTTATCCATTCAGCAGAAAGATAATACATGATTACATTCAAGCCATTTACAGATACATAAGGGAATAACGTTTAATGCAAGGTGAAGCCAGCAAAGTCCGATTAAGGAAAGTCCACGGGTCACCAATGAGGTAGATAGTAGTTTAGCACTGCTTTCTGGTAGAAAAATTCAGTTGCATAACAGCTGGGAAGAAACTGTCCCTGAATCTGGAGGTGCGTTTTCACACTATTATACCTTTTGGCTGATGGAAAAGGGGAGAAGGAGTGGCCAGGGTGCGACACGTCCTTGATTATGCTGCTAGCCTTGCCAAGGAATCGTGAGGTATAAATGGAGTCAATAGAAGGGACTCTCCCGAGATGCTGCCTGACCTGCTGAGTTACTCCAGCATTTTGTGAATAAATCAATAGAAGGGAGGTTGGTTTGTTACGGTTTGGGCTGTGTCCACAATTTGCTGCAATTTCTTGCGGTTTTGGATGAAGCTGTTCCCAAACCAAGCTGTGATGCATCCCGATAAAATGCATTCTATGGTGCATCTGTAGAAGTTAATGAGAGTTGTAGGGGTCATGCCAAATTTCTGAAGCCTTCTAAGGAAGTAGAGGCATTTGTGTGCTATATTTCTCAGCACAAACCAAACAGAATTCCTTTCCTAATTATGAACAATCGCATTTGAAAATATGATTGTGTGTTGTAGACATCTCATCAGTCATGCTTCTATTCCTCCATCATTCCATTTATAGCTCTAATCAATGAACGGTAGCGCAGCGGTAGAGTTGCTGCTTTACAGCGAATGCAGCGCCGGAGACTTAGGTTCGATCCTGACTACGGGTGCTGCACTGTAAGGAGTTTGTACGTTCTCCCCGTGGCCTGCGTGGGTTTTCTCCGAGATCTTCGGTTTCCTCCCACACTCCAAAGACGTACAGGTATGTAGGTTAATTGGCTGGGTAAATGTAAAAATTGTCCCTAGTGGGTGTAGGATAGTGTTAATGTACGGGGATCGCTGGGCGGCACGGACTTGGAGGGCCGAAAAGGCCTGTTTCTGGCTGTATATATATGATATGATATGATGATAACCCCATTCCCTCCAGCAACCACATTCACTTACACCCTTTCTGGCCAGTTTCACTTATTTTGCAATATCATAGGATAACCAATATTGAAACCAAGAAAAGAAATATCAGAAAGAATAAAGCCATTAGGATGTGGCAAACCAGGTTTCCAAACAGAAGTAATGCCTAAATTCATAGCTAAAACCACAAAGTGTAAATGTGACAATTATCTTATTTTACCTCCTCTTGTACACCGCCGTTATTTGTCATTTTGCTTCCGTCAGAGATGGTGATTATAACAGATGGTTCAAGGAAAAAAGGATTCCTCCCCTGCAGGAAACAAACCACATATATAGAATGGGGCACATGGATTTCACAGACATCAGCACGGGCTCACTAGGTTTGATCACAGCTCCACAACAAATATCTGCAAGTAATAGAACCAATCGTTCTTGTAGAAAAGGTCACTAACAAACAGGAAAAGGAAATCAGGAAACAGTTCTTTGTTACATGACTTTTTCAAATGATTCTTTTAACTTGCAATATTATCAAATCGTGACCTAAAGCACCTTGAATGAAGACCTTTTTTTATAGTTTTAAAGGATGGTGAGTCTTTGGAATTCTCCACGCTCAAGTGAGGTGATATATACAGTTCTTTCAAAACAGACAGATTTCTGGATATTAAGGCAATCAAAGAATAATGATAAATAAAGCAAAGGTGATAGTCAGCCATCTTCTTGGTGAATGGTAGGGAGGAGATGATCTATAACCCGAATAGTCAGCATGGTATTGTACAGGGGAAATCTTGCCTCACTCACTTGATTTGAGTTTTTTTGAGGATGTAACTAAGATGAATGACGTAGGATGTAATTGATGGCAAAGTGGTAAGATTGGTCTACATGGACTTTAGCAAGGTATTGACTAAGTCCTGCATAGAAGGTCCAAAAGGTTATGGCACATTGGATCCAAAGGGATGAGCTGGATAATTATCACCTACCTCATTGGAGATGATTAAACTATCTTTAATCAGACTTTATCTTGCACTAAATGTTGTACTTTTATCTCGAGGGCCAGAGCTACAGGGAGAGGTTGAGCAGATTAGGATTTTATGCCTTGGAGTGCAGGAGGATGAGGAGTGATCTTATAGAGGTATACAAAATCATGAGGAATAGATCGGGTAGACGGTCAGTCTCTTGCCCAGAGTAGGGGAATCGAGAACCAGTGGACATAGATTTGAGGTTAGGGGGAAAAATGTTATAGGAAACTATGGAGTAACTTTTTCACACAAAGGGTGGTGGGTGTATGGAACAAGCTGTCAGGGGAAGTAGTTGAGGCAAGTACTATTGCAAAGTTTAAGAAACATTTAGACAGGTACATGAATCGGACGAGTTTAGAGGGATACGAGCCAATCGGAAGCAGGTTGGACGACAGTTGATGGGACATATTGGTCGATATGGGTAAGTTGGGCCGAAGGGCCTGTTTCCACGCTGTGTGACTATCTGTACACTTTGGGCGGCTTGCTTGCAATCATATTTGCAAACTCAATTTTTGAGTTTAGTTCAGAGGTGGTGTGGGAACAGGACCTTCGACCCAACGAGTCCGTGTCAACCAGCGATCACCTGTACATTAATTCTATCCTATGCGTTAGGGACAATTTACACTAACCAATTAATCTACAAACTTGCATGTCTTCAGAATATGAAACGAATCCAGAGCAGCCAGAGAAAACTCGTGGTCACACGGAGAATGTACAAACTCCGGACAGACAGCACCTGTAGTCAGGATCAAACCTTAGTCTCTGGCATAGCAACTCTACCGTTGTGCCACTGTGCTGCCTTTTCTTTGACTGGATAGTATGCAGCAAGACTTTCACTGTACCTCGTGACAATAATAAACTAAAATAATTGATCAAAAATTAGCAGAACCCCAGTGATTTTCTAATTGGAAGTCTGGCACCAATAGCCTATTACATTGATCAGTTGCTTGTAATATATTTTAAACAATTTGGATGCGAACATAGGAATGATTAGCAAGTTTGCGGATAAGCCAAAAATTGGTGTTGTGAATAATAAGGAAGGTTGTCCAAGGCTACAGTAGATTATAGACCAGATGGTAACATGAGCAAGGAGTTGGTAGATAGAAATTAACGCCACAAATGGAAGGTTATGCAGTTTGAGAAATCAAATAGGTAAGATATATACAGTAAATGGTAGGGAACTAATGAATGTGGATGAAAAGGGGACTTTGGAATTAAGTCCAAGGTCCGTTGAAAGTCGCAGCACAGCTGGACAGGGCAAAAGCACATATGGCATAATTGCCTTCATAAGAAAGACAAAGATGTGGAACAAGAGTTCGACAAAACAGTCGCCTAGTCTATGCTTGGTCTTGTTGATGCAGGGGACACCACATTGAGAACACCAAATGCAATAGGATGAGGCGACTATTTCACTTACACTGTTTACAGAGACAAGCTGGAGCTCCCAGTTACCAGCCATTTTAACTCACCTTACCATATTGACCGCTGTCCTTGCCTCCTCCACTGCCAGAGCTAGGCCACTAGCAAACTGGAAGAACAGTACCCCATATTGTGATTGGGTAGCCAACAGTATGATTATTTTCTATGTTTCTACGAACTGTCAAATTTCAGGAACCCCCCTTCTCATCTACTGTTTTGGTTCTCACTCTATTCCCCCCCCCCACAGATATAACATATAACAACTACAGCATGGAAACAGGCCTGTCCGGCCCTACCAGTCCACGCCGACCATTCTCCCTGACCTAGTCTCATCTACCTGCACTCAGACCATAACCCTCTAATCCCCTCCTATCCATATACCTATCCAATTTACTCTTAAATAATAAAATCGAGCCAGCCTCCACCACTTCCACCGGAAGCCCATTCCATACAGCCACCACCCTCTGAGTAAAGAAGTTCCCCCTCATGTTACCCCTAAACCTTTGTTCCTCAATTCTGAAGCTATGTCCCCTTGTTGGAATCTTCCCCACTCTCAAAGGGAAAAGCCTACCCACGTCAACTCTGTCCGTCCCTCTCAAAATTTTAAAAACCTCTATCAAGTCCCCCCTCAACCTTCTACGCTCCAAAGAATAAAGACCCAACCTGTTCAACCTCTCTCTGTAGCCTAAGTGCTGAAACCCAGGCAACATTCTAGTAAATCTCCTCTGTACCCTCTCCATTTTGTCGACATCCTTCCTATAATTTGGCGACCAGAACTGCACACCATACTCCAAATTCGGCCTCACCAATGCCCTGTACAATTTTAACATTACATCCCAACTTCTATACTCGATGCTCTGATTTATAAAGGCAAGCATACCAAACGCCTTCTTCACCACCCTATCCACATGAGATTCCACCTTCAGGGAACAATGCACAGTTATTCCCAGATCCCTCTGTTCCACTGCATTCCTCAATTCCCTACCATTTACCCTGTACGTCCTATTTTGATTTGTCCTACCAAAATGCAGCACCTCACACTTATCAGCATTAAACTCCATCTGCCATCTTTCAGCCCACCCTTCCAAAAGGCCCAAGTCTCTCTGTAGACTTTGAAAATCTACCTCACTATCGACTACTCCACCTATCTTAGTATCATCTGCATATTTACTAATCCAATTTGCCACACCATCATCCAGATCATTAATGTAAATGACAAACAACAGTGGACCCAACACAGATCCTTGGGGTACTCCACTAGACACTGGCCTCCAACCTGACATACAATTGTCAACCGTTACCCTCTGGTATCTCCCATTCAGCCATTGTTGAATCCATCTTGCAACCTCACTATTAATACCCGACGATTTAACCTTCTTAATCAACCTTCCATGTGGAACCTTGTCAAATGCCTTACTGAAGTCCATATAGACAACATCCACAGCCTTGCCCTTATCAATTTCCCTGGTAACCTCTTCAAAAAATTCAAGAAGATTAGTCAAACATGACCTTCCAGGCACAAATCCATGTTGACTGTTTCTAATCAGGCCTTGATTATCCAAATAATTATATATATTGTCCCTAAGTATCTTTTCCATTAATTTTCCCACCACAGACGTCAAACTAATAGGTCTATAATTGCTAGGTTTACTTTTAGAACCTTTTTTAAACAAGGGCACAACATGCGCAATGCGCCAATCTTCCGGCACCATCCCCGTTTCTAATGACGTTTGAAATATTTCCGTCATAGCCCCTGCTATTTCTGCACTAACTTCCCTCAATGTCCTAGGGAATATCCTATCAGGACCTGGAGACTTATCCACTTTTATATTTTTCAAAAGTGTCCGTGCCTCCTCTTCTTTAATCCTCCTAATTTCCATCACTACTCTACTTGTTTCGCTTACCTCACATAATTCAATGTCCTTCTCCTCGGTAAATACCGAAGAAAATTAATTGTTTAATATCTCCCCCATTTCTTCCGGCTCAGCACATAGCTGACCACTCTGACTCTCTAATGGACCAATTTTATCCCTCACTATCCTTTTGCTATTGACATATCTATAGAACCCCTTGGGGTTTACTTTTACATTACTTGCCAAAGCAGCCTCATATCTTTTTTTCGCTTTTCTAATTTCCTGCACTCCTTTCTCCGACTACTTTCTTGGTCATTTCTCCTCCCCATTTTATTTCCCTTCCCATCCTCTCCCATGCCCTTACCTTTTCCATCTTCCATCCCTCCCTCCCTCTTTACTTTTCACTCTCGCATCCTTCTTATTCGCCTTTGTTATTTCGTTATTCCCAAATGACAATCACCAAATCGCTATCCAGGTGAGGCAAGGCCAGCAGCGAGGTGAGGTGAGGCCAGCGGCGAGACGAGGCGACGCGGGCCCAGCAATGAGGCAAGGCCATCGGCGAGACGGGGCCAGCGGCGAAGCGAGGCGAGGCGTGGCCGGGCCAGCGGCGAGGCCGGGCCAACGGCGAGGCATGTGTTTTGCGGAAAAATGTGAGGCAAAATCGGGATGGCGGAAATGAAATAAGAAAGCGGAAACTTTCCGTCAAATTCGGATGGGTTGGGTGGTCTGAATAGGGCATATATTTAAGGTGAGAGAGAAAAAGACTAAAAAGGAACCTGAGGGGAAACTTTTTTCACGCAAAGGATAGAGAGTATACAGAATGAACTACCTGGGAAAGTACAATTACAAAATTTTAAAGATACTTGGACAGGTTCATGGAGAGCAAAGGTTTGGACGAATATGTGCCAAAGTATAGGCAAACAGGATTAGCTCAGATATACAACTTATTTGGTATGTATAAGTTTGGCCAAAGGGCCTAGTTCCAAGCAATGTAACTCTATAACTCGATCTAGGACTTTGCTTGGGGGTTGGGTGCATGGATTCTAGCAGAGGGTAATCTAGAATGCCGGAGAGAACCAACAAGAAATTAGATCACGAAGATGCGTGGCAGATGCAGTATAATGTAGTTAAATGTGACGTTCTCCACTTTGGCGGCAAAAACAAGGAGGCAGATTATTATCTCAATGGTGTCAGATTAGGTAAAGGGGAAGTGCAACGAGACCTGGGCGTCCTTGTACACCAGTCACTGAAAGTAGGCTGCAGGTACAGCAGGCAGTGAAGAAAGCTAATAGCATGTTGGCCTTCATAACGAGAGGATTTGAGTATCGGAGTAAAGAGGTCCTTCTGCAGTTGTGTAGTGCCTTGGTGAGACCACACCTGGAGTATTGTGTGGAGTTTTGGTCTCCTAATTTGAGGAAGGACATCCTTGCCATTAAACATAGAAAATAGGTGCAGGAGGCCATTCTGCCCTTCGAGCCAGCACCGCCATTCATTGTGATCATGGCTGATCATCCATAATCAGTAACCCGCGCCTGGCTACTCCCCATATCCCTTGATTCCACTAGCCCATAGAGCTCTAGTGGACTCTCTCTTAAATCCATCCAGTGATTTGGCTTCCACTGCCCTCTGTGGCAGAGAATTCCACAAATTCATAACTCTCTGGATGAAAAAGTTCCTTCTCACCTGTTTTAAATGGCCTCCCCTTTATTCTAAGACTGTGGCCCCTGGTTCTGGACTCCCCCAACATTGGGAACATTTTTCCTGCGTCTAGCTTGTCCAGTCCTTTTATATATCTCTATAAGATCCCCTCTCATCCTTCTAAACTCCAGCGAATACAAGCCTAGTCTTTTCAAACTTTCCTCATATGACAGTCCTGCCATCCAAGGGATCAATCTCGTGAATCTACGCTGCACTGCCTCAATTACAAGGATGTCCTTCTCAAATTAGGAGACCAAAACTGTACACAATTTTCCAGATTTGGTCTCACCAGGGCCCTATACAACTGCAGAAGAACCTCTTTACTCCTATGCTGAAATCCTCTCGATATGAAGGCCAACATGCCATAAGCTTTCTTCACTGTCTGCTGTACCTGCATGCCAATTTTCAATGACTGGTGTACAAGGACACCCAGGTGTCCCTGCACTTCCCCCTTACCTAACCTGACACCATTGAGATAATAATCTGCCTCCTTGTTTTTGCCGCCAAATTGTATAACTTCACATTTATCTATATTATACTGCATCTGCCCACTCACTCAACCTGTCCAGGTCACACTGCCACCCAGCTTTGTGTCATCTGCAAACTTGCTAGTGTTACTTCTAATTCCTTCGTCCAAATCATTAATATATATGGTAAACAGTTGCGGCCCCAACACCGAGCCTTGCGGCACTCCACTCGCCACTGCCTGCCGTTCTGAAAAGGACCTGTTTACTCCTACTCTTTGCTGCCAACCAATTCTCTATCCATGTCAACACCCTACCCCAATACCGTGTGCTCTAATTTGGCTCACCAATCTCCCGTGTGGGACCTTATCAAAGGCTTTCTGAAAGTTTAGATACACTACATCCACTGGCTCCCCTTCATCCATTTTACTTGTCACATCCTCAAAGGGCAGTGCAGGTACGTTCACCAGGTTAATCCCTGGGATGGTAGGACTTTCATATGAGAAAATATTGCAAAGACTGGGCTTGTATTCACTGGAGTTTAGAAGGATGTGAGTGGATCTTATAGACACATATAAAATTATAAAAGGACTGGACAAGCTAGATGCAGGAAAAATGTTCCCAATGTTGGGGGAGTCCAGAACCAGGGGCCACAGTCTAAGAATAAAGGGGAGGCCATTTAAAACTGAGATGAGAAGACATTTTTTCACCCAGAGTTGTGAATTTGTGGAATTCTCTGTCACAGAAGGCAGTGGAGGCTAATTCACTGGATGAATTTAAGAGAGTTAGTTGGAGCTCTCGGGGCTAGTGGAATCAAGGGATATGGGGAGAAGATAGGTAAAGGTTACTGATTGTGGATGATCAGCCATGATCACAATGAATGGCAGTGCTGGCTTGAAGGGCAGAATGGCCTCCTCCTGCACCTATTTTCTATGTTTCTATGATTGGGGCAAGGATATCCAGATTGCATCAAGGAGTCCATGAACAAAAAAAATGTATGAACTTTTTTGCGGAGAAGAGAATATTCCAATCAGACAAATAGATTTATAATATAAAGTAATGTTAAGATGGTTAAAAAGTTTAACAAATAAATTAATCTAACATATATACACACACAAAGAGAATTAGATTAAAGGCTTAATTTATGCTTTTCAGCAACTGAATGCTTGAGAGCATCAATTCAAAATACATCATTTATAACTGCATTACAGGACAATTTCTAAAGCCAAGCATAGTCTCAACTACAATACTCAGTATCAACAATGTTTTTAGAAATAATTATCTCCAAACAGTTACATGGGGGATGTGAACCAAGCTACTTTTTAAAATATTGATTGTACTTACTTGACCATAATTATCTATTCCTGAAACTAAACGGTTCAAATTTAGTAAATCGAAGGATGCCCGCAAGGCTTGACCAAGTGTAGTGAGTCCAGTTGCCTGAAGATTCTTCAGCTCATTCATGAAAGTTGCATGATTTTCCTTCCAACCAGCCTGGAAAATATCAACACTTAATGCTCATGTAGAAATCTAAAATCTTGTGAAATTCAGTAAGGTCGAGTGTTTTTTGGGGATATCGGATGGTTAAATATTTTAAATTATAGAAACAAAGAATATTTCTCATTTATAGAGTTTGAATGCTTGATGTAATGGTTAAAATTAAAAGATCCTAACTTGAAAATCATGCAAATATCACAACCAAATTTTAAGATTCTATACACATGTGAAACCAAGAGTCAATTCAGAAACACAAATGACTGTTATGAAAAATACTCATGACTTTAAAGAACCTAAAATCAGATTTTTCATGCAAATTTATGTCTAAAGAACTGTCCACTGGCAACCAGGCCAGGAATCTTGTGCAGATATTCCTTGAAAGACAAGGTTACCACAAATCACATAACCATAGTACTGAGTCTGTACAAGATGTGCTTTAAGGAGAGCAATAGGAAATGTATTATCCATTGTCACAAGGAAACATTGAAGCAAACAAGCGTGTAATCAAAGACAAGACTGAAGGAGCTTAAGGGAAAAGCAGAAATATGGCGATTAAAGGAATTCCAAAAGAAGGTCTCTGATCGTTGAAATCATTGCTGTCAAAGATAGAGCCACTGACATTTTATGAACGATCAAAAGATCAGAATATGGACCTTGCCACCATTGGAGGGATGTATAGGTGCTGCCTCAAAAAGAAAACTAATATCAGAGACCCACACCACCCTGGCCACACCCTCATCTCACTAATATAGAAGGCATGGGGAAGAGAAATATTTACCTCTGTTGGCATCAAAGGATCGTCAAAAGTGAATGGATTCAAAGTTGTGTGTAGTACGAACTCTGGAATCAGAGATTTCCAAAACAAAGCATGCAACTCCATCAGCAGCAGATAACGGGCAGCAATTATTCAGAGTACAGCCAGTTGGTGACAAAGCAACAATCTTGCTCTCAGCGTTAGCAAGACTAAGGAGTTGACTGTTAACTTCAGGTAGGGAAACCCGAAGGACCATTCACCCATTCTTCATTGTAGAATGGCAGTGGAGAGGGTCAACAACTCCTGCTGATCTGCCCTTAGCCCAGCACATTGATGCAATCAGTAAGAAAGCTCACCAATGCCTCTACTTCCTCCGTAGCTTGAGGATATGCATGTCACCACTCTATCAAATATATCACATGCACGTGGGGAACATATGGACTGGTTTATTCACAAAATGCTGTAGTAACTCAGCAGGTCAGGCAGCATCTCGGGAGAGAAGGAATGGGTGACGTTTTGGGTCGAGACCCTTCTTCAGACTGAGAGACCCCCGAGATGCTGCCTGACTTGCTGAGTTACTCCAGCATTTTGTGAATAAATCGATTTGTACCAGCATCTGCAGTTATTTTCTTATACTATATGGACTGGTTTGGTAATTCAAACACTCTAAAAAGAGGAGGCTGGAGAAAGTGGTGAACATTACCCAGCCCATCACAGGTCCCCACCACTGCCAGATTCAAGAACACCTTCTCAGGGCAGGTTCTTGAATTAGCCTACACTAGGCGGCACGGTAGCGCAGCGGTAGAGTTGCTGCTTTACAGCAAATGCAGTGCCGGAGACTCAGGTTCGATCCTGACTACGGGTGTTGCACTGTAAGGAGTTTGTACGTTCTCCCCGTGACCTGCGTGGGTTTTCTCCGAGATCTTCGGTTTCCTCCCACACTCCAAAGACGTACAGGTATGTAGGTTAATTGGCTGGGTAAATGTAAAAATTGTCCCTAGTGGGTGTAGGATAGTGTTAATGTGCGGGGATCGCTGGGCGGCACGGACTTGGTGGGCCGAAAAGGCCTGTTTCCGGCTGTATATATATGATATGATATGATGACTAGCTAAGGTGCTGCCTCAAGAAGGGAGCATCTATTATCAATGATTCCCACCATCACGTGTTTTGTATTCATGTATTTTGTGTTTTTATGACTGTTGGCAGATCAATTTCCCTCCTGGGATAAATAAAGCTCTCATCTGAGTGTTAGCATTGGGCAGGATGCACAGGAACCCGAAGTTCTGCAGCAGTTACTTTACTGCAATTTTTAAAATTCACAAATCAATCCATACCACCCTAACCCTACTTTGGCAATGGAAAACTATGGACCTTTCGCTCTATATTTTATTTTTAACTGTGTTTTGCATGAATGTCTTGTTTTTTTGCGTTTTTCATTGTGTTTTGCACAAATTATTTGACTTTTGCATTCCTCACTTCGTTTTACACTAATGTCTTGACTTTTTGCACTTCTAATTGAGTTTTTCACTAAAGTTGTTCCACTACAGTGCCCTCCATAATGTTTGGGACAAAGACCTATCATTTATTTATTTGCCTTTGTACACCACAATTTGAGATTTGTAATAGCAAAAATCATGTGGTTAAAGTGCACATTGTCTGATTTTAATAAAGGCCATTTTCATACATTTTGGTTTCACCATGTAGAAATTACAGCAGTGTTTAAACATAGTCCCCCTCCCCCCCCCCCCCCCCCAATTTCAGGGCACCATAATGTTTGGGACACAGCAATGTCATATAAATGATAGTCATGTTTAGTATTTTGTTGCACATCCTTTGCATGCAATGACTGCTTGAAGTCTGCGATTCATGGACATCACCAGTTGCTGGATGTCTTCTCTGGGGGCTGCTAATCCCATTTGTCCACATCAATCCCATATTTTATAACTCTTTTCCTGTGGAAGTACTGTCCAAATGCCCTTTAAACATCTTAATTGGATCTGTGTAGGAAGGAACTGCAGATGCTGGTATACACAGAAGATACACACAAAATGCTGGAGTAATTTAGAAGTACAGGCAGCATCTCGGGATAAAAGGAACAGGTGCTGTTTCGGGACGAGACTCTTCTTCAGACTGAGTCAGGTGAGAGGGAGACAGAGATATGGAAGGGTAAGGTGTGAAAATGAGACATCAAAGGGGACATAGATCAAGGAAAATGCAGAAAAGATCATTGTTAGCGAGAGGAAGGTGCCAATCAAGCATACAAAGATAAAATATAATTAGGAAGACAGTCAGACTGGTCGGAGAACTAATTTGGGGGAGGGATGGAAAGAGAGGGGAAGCAAGTTACTTTGAAGTTAGAGATGGTTGATATTCATACTGCTGGGTTGTAAGCTACCCAAGCAAAATATGAGTTGCTGTTCCTCCAATTTGTGTTGGGCCTCACTCTGACAATGGAGGACGCCCAGCACAGAAAGGTCAGTATGGGAAAGGGAGAGGGGGGGTTAAATGTTTGAGCAACCAGGAGATCATGTAGGTTTAGACGAATCGAGCGGATGCGTTCAGCGAAATAATCGCTGAGCCTGCGCTTGGTCTCACCGATATATAGGAGTCTACACTAGGAACAGCGGACACAGTAGATGAGGTTGGTGCAAGTGAACCTCTGCCTTACCTGAAAGGACTGTTGGGGTCCTTGGACGAAGTTGAGGGAGTAGGTATAGGGACAGGTGTTGCATCTCCTGTGTTGCAGGGGAAAGTACCTGGGGAAGGGGTGATTTGGGTGGGAAGGGTTAACCAGCGAGTTGCGGAGGAAACAGTCTCTGCGAAAAAGCTTAAAGGGGTAAATATGGGAAGATGTGGCTAGTGGTGGGATCCCATTGTAGATAGCGAAAATGGTGGAGAATTATGTGCTGTATGCGAAGGCTGATAGGGTGAAAGGTGAAAACTAGGGGGACTCTGTCCCACTTCTTTTGGCATCTTGTTTCATATAACCACCAACCTCAATGCAAAAACATTGCCCTTCATATCTACTGGCTTTTGATAGTCTCATTTAAGTGGCAAGTATTTAAAACTAAAACACATGGATTAAGGCCAATATATTGCATAGATAGAAAATTGATGAACAGATAGGAACATTAATAACTAGGACCTTTAGGATGGCATACAGTTCCTAGTGTGGTTCACAAATCCACAATTTATAGGAGTAGAATTAGACCATTCGGCCCATTGAATCGACTCCGCCATTCAATCATGGCTGATCTCAGCCTCCTACTCCCATTTCCTGCCTTCTCCCCATAACCCTTTGCACCCATTCTAATCAAGAATTTGTCTATCTCTGCCTTCAAAATATCCACTGACGGCCTCCACAGCCCTCTGTGGCAATGAGTTTCACAGATTAACTACCCTCTGACGAAAGAAGTTCCTCCTCATCTCCTGTCTAAAAGAGCGCCCTTTAATTCTGAGGCCATGACCTCTGGTCCTAGACTATCTCACCAGTGGAAATATCCTTTCCACATCCACTCCATCTATGCCTTTCATTATTTTGTGAGTTTCAATGAGGTCCCCACTCAACCTTCTACACTTCAGCGAGTACAGGCCCAGGGCTGTCAAACGCTCATCATATGGTAACTGAATCATTGCTGGAATAATTCTTGTAAACCTCCTCTGGATCCTCTCCAGACCCAGCACATCCTTCCTCAGATATGGGGCCCAAATTTGCTCTCAGTACTCCCAATGCAGCCTTATAGAGCCTCAACATTACATCTGCTTTTTTATTTCAGTCCTCTTGATATAAATGCCTGCATTTAATTTGCCTTCCTTGCAACTGATTCGACTTGCAAATTAACTTTTTGGGTGTCCTGCACCAGCACTCCCAGGTCCCTTTGCACCTCCGATTTCTGGATTCTCTCTCCATTTAGAAATGGTATTTCAGGAATCAATCTTCAGCTCATCTATTCACAATAAATATCAATGATTTAGACAATGGAAAAGAAGAGTATATTTCCACTGTGGCGGCACGGCAGAGCCACTGCTTTACAGTGCCAGAGGCCCAGGTTCGATCCTGACTATAGGTGCTTGTCTGTATGGAATTTGTACATTCTTCCCGTGACCTGCTTGCGTTTTCTCCAAGATCTTCGGTTTCCTCCCACTCTCCAAAGATTTGTAGGTTAATTGATTTGGTATAAATTTCCATACTGTGTGAAGAGTAGTTTTAATGTGCAGGAATCGCTGGTCGGTATGTACTCGGTGGGCCGAGGGGCCTATTTCTGCACTGTATATCTAAACCAAACTAAAATGAACAAAACAAGACCGAATAGGATTGTGAGGAGGATACAAAGAGGCTTCAAGGCAATTTAGTTAAATTGGGCAAGAGGTCCATGCCAGATACCGTACAATGTGCATAAATAAATGTGAAGTTATCCACTTCTTAAAGGCCAATAAATGGAAAATAACAATCAAACCTTAGAAGCGAGAATCAAACGGCCATCCTGAATAACCGAGAACCCTGCTTCACATGCCCCAGGCGTGGGTCGCCACCCCACCCCACCACCTCCCTCCATCCCCGGGACCTGGGTGTGCCTCAGACCAGTCCCCACCCTTGGGGATCCAATCCAACCCTGCCCCCGGGACCTTGCCTGTCCCCACCCCCGGGACCCAGCCTCACCCCGCCCCGTCCCCACCCCCGGGACCCTGTCTCACCCCGCCCCGGTCCCCACCCCCGGGACCCTGTCCCTGTCTCATCCCCGAGACCCTGTCTCACCCCGCCCCGGTCCCCACCCCCGAGACCCTGTCTCACCCCACCCCCGAGACCCTGTCTCACCCCACCCCCGGGACCCTGTCTCACCCCCGAGACCCTGTCTCACCCCGCCCCGGTCCCCACCCCCGGGACCCTGTCTCACCCCGCCCCCGGGACCCTGTCTCACCCCGCCCCCGGGACCCAGCCTCACCTCCGCCCCGGTCCCCACCCCCGAGACACTGTCTCACCCCGCCCCGGTCCCCACCCCCGAGACCCTGTCTCACCCCCGCCCCGGTCCCCACCCCCGGGACCCTGTCCCTGTCTCACCCCGCCCCGGTCCCCAGCCTCACCCCGCCCTGTCCCCACCCCTGGCTGAGACATTGCCTGTCCCCACCCCTGGCTGAGACATTGCCTGTCCCCACCCCCGGGACCCTGTCCCTGTCTCACCCCGCCCCGGTCCCCAGCCTCACCCCGCCCCGGTCCCCACCCCTGGCTGAGACACTGCCTCTCCCCACCCCCGGGACCCTGTCTCACCCCGCCCCGTCCCGGTCCCCATCCCCGAGACCCTGCCTCACCCGCCCCGCACCCACGGGCGCTCGCTTACCTTGATGCCGCACGGCGCCTCGTCGAAGGTGACCAACATGTACCTGTCGCCGCGGCTGGCGGGGTCGCGGGCCCGCAGCTGTGGGGAGAGAGAGCAGAGTGAGTGAGGGAGGCGCCGCTCCAGGCCCGGCCCGGCATGGTATTTCTCAAATGTACTTTTGTTACCTTCATGAAAAGCTCGACGGCGCCCTTGGCGATGTCCAGGTAGGTGGTTCCCAGGTAGGAGCGCTGGCTCATGGACGCCGACGTGTCGATGAGGAAGAGCAGGACGGGCATCTTGGCCCCGCCGCCCGCACGGACGGACGGACGCGAGCGCACGAGGCCTGCGCGCGCGCGCCGCCGGCAGAGGGGCCGAGCACATGTGACCTCCCGTCCGCCTCTGGTTGGTGGCGGCTTCACCGCGCAGCGAACGAGGTATGCTGGTCGTTGTAGTCTTCCTTGCATTCACGCAAAAGCCAAATTAATCGGAAAAGCTGCAAACACTCAGTTGATTTGGCAGCATCCGCGGCAAGAGAAGTCGCAGCAGCCCTTACTCAGAACTAGAAACAGAGACCCAAGCGTTATTTGGGTCTCGTTATTTATATTGTTTACAGAGAACTATGTTTACACATTCAATTGTGCTGCTGCAAATCAGAATTTCATTGTTGTATCTGGGACATACAGTGCCCTCCACAATGTTTGGGACAAAGACCCATCATTTATTTATTTGCCTCTGTCCTCCACAATTTGAGATTTACAATAGAAAAAAAAATCACACGTGATTTAAGAGCACATTGTCAGATTTTAATAAAGGCCATTTTTATATATTTTGGTTTCACTATGTAAAAATGACAGCAGTGTTTTTACATA
The DNA here is from genome assembly GCF_053455715.1 of Rhinoraja longicauda. Lineage (NCBI taxonomy): Eukaryota > Metazoa > Chordata > Chondrichthyes > Rajiformes > Arhynchobatidae > Rhinoraja > Rhinoraja longicauda. The sequence continues at coordinate 785,972 of NW_027601267.1, read as the reverse complement.
GTCCCCCCCCATTTCAGGGCACCATAATGTTTGGGACACAGCAATGTCATGTAAATGAAAGTAGTCATGTTCAATATTTTGTTGCATATCCTTTGCATGCAATGACTGCTTGAAGTCTGCGATTCATGGGCATCACCAGTTGCTGGGTGTCTTCTCTGGTGATGCTCTGCCAGGCCTGTATTGCACCCATCTTTAGCTTATGCTTGTTTTAGGGGCTAGCCCCCTTCAGTTTTCTCTTCAGCATATAAAAGGGTACTCTCAATTGGGTTCAGACTGGGTGATTGACTTGGCCACTCAAGAATTGAGCATTTTTTAGCTTTGAAAAACTCCTTTGTTGCTTTAGCAGTATGTTTGGGATTATTGTCTTGCTGTAGAACCGCCGGCCAATGAATTTTGAAGCATTTGTTTGAACTTGAGCAGATAGGATGTATCGAGAATACTTCAGAATTAATTATGATACTACCATCAGCAGTTGTATCATCAATGAAGATAAGTGAGCCAGTACCTTCAGCAGCACTTCAGTACCAGGCCGCAACATCCCCACCACTGTGTTTCACAGATAACATGTTATACTTTGGAGTCCCTTCTCTCCTCCATACTTTGCTCTTGCCATCACTCTGATATTAGTTAATCTTCATCTCATCCGTCCACAAGACCTTTTTTCCAGAACTCTGATTGTTCTTTTAAGTACTTCTTGGCAAACTGTAACCCGGCCATCCTATTTTTGCAGCTAACCAGTGGTTTGCATCTTGTAGCCTCTGTATTTCTGTTCATGAAGTCTTCTGCGGACAATGGTCATTGATAAATCCATACCTGACTCCTGAAGAGTGTTTCTGATCTGTCGGACAGGTGTTTGGGGGTTTTTCTTTATTATAAAGCGAATTCTTCTGTCATCAGCTGTGCATTCGTCAGCTCACCAGTGCTTTCCTTCTTGATAATGTTCCAAACAGTTGATTTTGGTAAGCCTCAGGTTTGGCTAATGTCTCTAACAGTTTTATTCTTGTTTCTCAGTCTCAGAATGGCTTCTTTGACTTTCATTGGCACAACTTTGGTCCTCATGTTGATAAACAGCAATAAAAGTTTCCAAAGGTGATGGAAAGACTGGAGGAAAGACTAAGTGCTGAGAGCTCTCTTATTCCTGCATTAAGAAGGCAATTAAACACACCAGAGCAATTACAAACACCTGCAAAGCCATGTGTCCCGAACATTGTGATGCCCTGAAATGGGTGGACTATGTATAAACACAGCTGTAATTTCTACACGGTGAAACCAAAATGTATAAACATACCCTTTAATAAAATCTGACCATGTGCACATGTGATTTTTTTTCTATTCAAATCTCAATTTGTGGAGTACAGAGGAAAATAAATAAATGATGGGTCTTTGTCCCAAACATTATGGAGGGCACTGTATGATAGCCAGTGCTGCCCTCGCAGCTGCGGCTTGCCTGCAGTCGGTGTCTTTTGTGTTTTTTGTTGTTTTTGTCTTAATTGTAGTTTAAATATGATGTAGTGTTTGCGGTTGTGTGAGGGGGGGGGTGGTGGTGGTGGTGGGTGGGAACTGTAACATTGTCTCTCCTACACGGAGACGCGACCTTTGTTTTCTGTGCCGTGTCTCCGTTCCCGCTGCGGCCCACCACCGGCCATGCACCTGGAGCTGGCGGGCTTCGGCTAGGACCACCTGGACACTGGTTCGCAGAGCCCGCGGCCCGGACTCACCACCTGCGGCGCTGGCTGCCTTCGGATGCTGCGGGAGCTGCTGCGACTCGTCTCCGGAGGCTCTTGCGCGGGCCCCGTGGACGTCGGAAGCCCGCAGGCCCCTGGGTGGGGGCCGACATCAGGAGCTCTGGCAGCGGCAGCGTCTTCGCCCGCCCCGAATCGCGGGGCTTGGGTCGGCCCGCCGCGGACCTTTCACCGTCCGGCGCGGCTTGAAATAGGCCGTGGGGTTTTCTCCGCCCGGCGGGGGCTTCAATGTCGGGAGCCCCAACCGCCCCGACGTGGCAACTCCAACAGCCTGACCGCGGGAGAAGACGGCAGGGAAGAGAAAAAGACATTCTGGCCTTCCATCACAGTGAGGAGGGACTGGAGGAGACTCACTGTGATGGATGTTTCTTTTGTTTGGTGTTAGTTTATGATTGTATGTGTTATTGCATTTTTATTGATTATTCTTATTGTTGAACTGCGGGTAATTTTTCATTTCACTACACATTTATGTGTATGTGACAAATAAATGACTATTGACTATTGATAATAAAACATCAAGATAGGCACAAAATGCTGGAGTAACTCTGGGTGAGACAGTTTCTCTGAAGAAAAGGAATAGGTGACGTTTTGGGTCGAAACCTTTCTCTCGAATGAGGGTCAGGGGAAAGGGAAATGAGAGATATAGGCGGTGATGTAGAAAGATATCGAACAAATGAATGAAAGATATGAAAAAATGTAACGATAATAAAGGAAACCGATCATTGTTAGCTGTGTGTTTAGTGAGAACAAGTACAGACAAAGCGACTCAGCAAGGCGACTTTGAAGCTGGTACGACTTGGGTGTGTGAAGGACGGAGAGAAAGAGTTGCAAGGGTTACTTGAAGTTAGAGAAATTAATATTCATTCCATTGGGTTATAAGCTGCCCAAGCGAAATATAAGATGCTGTTCCTCCAATTTGTGTTGAGCCCCACTCTAACAATGGAGGATGCCTAGGACAGAAAGGTCAGTGTGGGAATGGGAATTAAAATGTTTTGCAACGGGAGGTCGGGTAGGTCGCCCTTTGCCTCCATATATCCAGCTTGTTCTGCTGATTTCTTTGTTTGTTTTTGCTCTAGATTCTCGCATCTGTGGTCTCATGTGTCCCCATATCAAATTCAAAAGTTGTCCATTCAACCCCGGAGCAGTGTTCTCATGACTGTGACATATCTCTGATCACACTCCACAACCCTAACTACAAATCTGCCTCAGCACCTAACTACTATGGACTTTGCATAGGGATTGCACCACCTGCTTCAGCTTGGACTACTTTGGATAGACACAAAACGCTGGAGTAACACAGCGGGTCAGGCAGCATCTCTGGAGAAAAGGAATAGGTGACGTTTCGAGTCGAGACGCTACTTCAGACTACTTTGGTCTGGATACTGATCATTTAACTGATCATTAAACGAGAGCAAGTCTGAGGTCATCCTATTCGCCCCCCCCCCCCCCAACTCCATCAAATCGATAACAGGCAGTCTTGGAAGCCTATCCTGCCTAGTCAAACCGCATGTCAAAAACCTCGGCGTGATATTTGACTCTGCATTAAAGTTTGACAAGCAAGTCAACGCTGTGGTAAAAGCCAGCTTCTTCCAACTTCGTACCATAGTTAAAATCAAACCTTTCCTCCAATTCGACGACACTGAAAAAATCATTCACGCTTTCATTTCCTCCCGCCTAGACTACTGCAACTCCCTATACACTGGGATCAGCCAATCTTCCCTGTCCCGCCTGCAACTGGTCCAAAACGCCGCAGCGAGACTCCTGACGGGTACCCGTAAAAGGGACCACATCACGCCGATTCTGGCCTCTCTCCACTGGCTCCCTGTACGGTACAGAATCAACTTCAAGCTCCTCCTATTCACATATAAAGCCCTAAATGGACATTCCCCCCCCCCCCCCCTACATCAAAAATCTTCTAACCCACCTCTCTAACTCCAGGTCCCTCAGGTCGGCCGACTTGGGGCTACTCACTATCCCGCGGTCTAGGCTTAAGCTCAGGGGTGACCGCGCTTTTGCGGTTGCAGCTCCTAGACTGTGGAACAGCATCCCTCTCCCCATCAGAACTGCCCCCTCCATCGACTCCTTTAAGTCCAGGCTCAAAACCTATTTCTACTCCCTAGCGTTTGAGGCCCATTGAGGAGGCGCTGTGAACTGTTTTGTATGTGCTGTTATGTTTGTGTGTTACTGTATGTTTCATTTTTTCCTTAGTACCTAAACAGATGTACAGCACTTTGGTCAACGTGGGTTGTTTTTAAATGTGCTATACAAATAAAATTGACTTGACTTGACTATTGTTTAATTGTATATCTATTGTTATGCTGTTGCATTAATGTGCCTGTAAAAGGAGCAGTATTAATTGCTTTATTCCATGCCCCATGTGTGTAACCATTAAATACTCTTGAGCTTTATTTTGAAAAATCAGTCTACCACTTCAACTTCATCTTCCCATGTTTATCGTAAGCCCACCCACCACTTTTGTCTCCATGCTGCCTTGTTTGCCTGAGTTTTCCCCCCACACTTTGTGTGTACCTCCAGACACATCACATTGTAACATTGTATTATTTTTATAGAGTCATATCTTAGATACAATATGGCACATTTCGCACTAGTCTTATGTTATCCCACTTTTGCAACCATTCCCTGCTCAATTTACAGAGGTCAATCAACTTACAAACCTGCTCGTCTTTGGGATGTGGAAGGAAACTGGAGCATCTCCACAATGTCAAAGGGAGAACGTGCAAACTCCATATCGACAGCACCCGAGGTCAGGATTGAAGTCTGTGGGATTTTTCTCTGCTCGGCGGGGGCTTCAATGTCGGGAGCCATGATGTCTGCAGCGGCAGCGTCTTCGCCCGCCCCGGATCGCAGGGCTTGGGTCGGCCCGCTGCGGACCTTTTACCGACCGGCGCGGCCTGGCAAGTTCAACAGCCTGACCGCGGGAGAAGACGGCAGGGGAAGAGAAATTACATTCTGGCCTTCCCTCACAGTGAGGAGGGAACTGAAGGAGACTCACTGTGATGGATGTTTTTTTTTTTTTGTTTTGTGTTGGTTTGTGGTTGTGTAATTTTATTGCTCTTACTGTTGGACTGTGGGTGACGAAATCTCGGCCAAAAGACTTGTTTTTTGGATGACAATAAAGGTAATTCTGATTCTGTTGTGCTGTAAGGCAGCTGCTCTGCCAAGATGTGCTACTGCTCCGCCTGGCATGGAAACAGGCCCTTAGACAAATTGGCATTTTGGGCTAATGACATCTGCTCGTATCCCACTAAACCGTACTAACCATATCTGTCAAGATGTTCTGTTCCAAATATCTGTTCTATCCTCTTGTGCCCGTACTTCCTCAATGCATCAGTTCTTGTACCTTAGTCCCTATTAGTACCGTCATGCCCAGGTTGTTGCCCGAGCCCATGTTTTCCTATGCTTCAGTTCCTCAAGATCCATATCCCTCTAGTTCCTTGCCAATCGAGGAATCGGTCGAGTTCCTTGCTCCTGTGCCCGAGTCTACTATAAAAACATAGGTAGCAAGCCTGCTCCGCTATTCAGTGCAATGTCGCTGCTCTAAGCCTTTGTCTCAGAATTCTACTTTCTCTCTGAATTTATTGAGCGTTTGGCTCTCTGCTGAACACAGCCCCCTCCCCCCCGCAGCTCCTACTCCCCCTCCCTCCGCAGCTCCTACTCCCCCTACCCCCGCAGCTCCTACTCCCCCTCTCCCCGCAGCTCCTACTCCCCCTCTCCCCGCAGCTCCTACTCCCCCTACCCCCGCAGCTCCTACTCCCCCTCTCCCCGCAGCTCCTACTCCCCCTACCCCCGCAGCTCCTACTCCCCCTCTCCCCGCAGCTCCTACTCCCCCTCCCCCCCGCAGCTCCTGCTCCCCCTACCCCCGCAGCTCCTGCTCCCCGTCTCCCCGCAGCTCCTGCTCCCCTCCACAACTGAGGAATGGGGTACTGATTCTGAATGATCAGCCATGATCACAGTGAATGGCGGTGCTAGCTCGAAGGGCCGAATGGCCTCCTCCTGCACCTATTGTCTATTGTAACTCCCCCTCCCCCCGCAGCTCCCCCTCCCCCCGCAGCTCCCCCTCCCCCCCGCAGCTCCCCCTCCCCCCCGCAGCTCGCAGCTCCCCCTTCCACCCCCCCCCCCCGCGCAGCTCCCCCTTCCACCCCCCCCCCCCCCCGCGCAGCTCCCCCTTCCACCCTCCCCCGCGCAGCTCCCCCTTCCACCCCCCCCCGCGCAGCTCCCCCTTCCACACCCCCCCCCCCCCCCCCGCAACTTCCTCCCCCGCAGCTTCCCCTCGCGGGTGCACCGCGGGCGCTGACGTCAGTACGGGAGGACGGCGGGTCCTCCAGTATCCCAGCGGCCCACGCGGCTGGGCGGCGCTGCGGGACCGGCGGCGGAGCGGGTAAGGAAGGCGGTCGCGGCTTTTGGCCGAGGGAGGGGATGGGGCGTCATTGGGCAGCAGGGTACGGGCGCGGCCTCTGCCTACTCCTAGCCCTGGCTGCCCCGCTCCGGCCGAGCCCCGGGTACCAGTTCCCAGGCAGGCCCCCCCGCACCGGCCCGGGAGGTTGAAACGCTGTGGGGTATTGTCAGTGATGTGGCTCCACACACAAGCGGGGTCGTGCGGCTGGGGGAGGGGGGCAGTCATGTCCACAACCCTGTCCTGGACGGTGCCCAGCGCCCCGAGACTCGAGAGTTAGTGAATTCATGTAGCCAAGCGGGGAGAATCCATCACATTGTGTAGAAAAGAACTGCAGTTGATGGTTTAAATCGAAGGTAGACACAAAATGCTGGCGTAACTCTTCGAGGTCTCGATCCGAAACGTCGCCAATGCCTTCACTCCAGAGATGCTGAGTTACTCCAGCATTTTGTGTCTACTTGAGTCCATCACATTGCCAGATCTTGTCTTGGTGATGGTGAAATGAACTAAGTGTCAGGAGGCGTGCAAGCAGGCCCTTCGGCCCAACGTGCCCACACCAACCAACATGTCTCATCTACATTAGTCCCACCTTCCAACACTTGGCCATATTCATCTGTAAGCATATGTAAATTTTAGGAAAATGACATTAGACAAGGTATTTGTGGCATATAAAGGATGCAGAAAATAACTCGAGCAGGGACTCGGACATTAAAGAGAATACCAAGGTATTTTATACATTAAAACAACAAGGTAACTGCGGAGAGAGTACGACAACTGAAGGATAAAGGATAAGATTACTTTGGTATTCCACTTTTTTTTGCGATTAATCCTTGGTTAACATTTTCCAAACCTCGGCATAATGTTATTCTTTAGCCACATAACCACAGAATTATCCTGTTCCTCATGTTCTTCAAAATAATTTTCTAACCATTGATGTGTAGGAAAGAACTGCAGATGCTGGTTTAAATCGAAGGTAGACACAAAATGCTGGAGTAACTCAGCAGGACAGGCAGCATCTCTGGAGAGAAGGAATGGGTGATATGTCGGGTCGAGAAGGGTCTCGTACTCATCTCTAATTACCTTTTTTTTCTAATTTTCTTATTTCTTATTTTAATTTGTTTCTGGTTTTCCAGATCAATATTTGAGAAACCGGCCAGGGAATATGTTATAGATTAGGAATGTGTACTAAGGAGGATTAATAAATAATCTTGTAAAGAGATTTTTGGGAAAAAATTCAAGATGAAACAAGGGTCAAATTTAAATAAAGGATGCTGTGAAAGTCTGAGGGGCGTTTGTTCCGATTGATTGGGAAACTGCAATAAAAGCTAACAATGGCCTGTTTCCTTTATCATCATTACTTTTCTGCATATCTTTCATTCATTTATTCTAAATCTCTATATCACCGTCTATATCTCTTGTTTCCTTTCCCCTGACTCTCAGTCTGAAGGGTCTCGACCCAAAACGTCACCTATTCCTTTTCTCCAGAGATGCTGTCTGATTCGCGATGTAAACATAGTACTCTATAAACACCATAATAAACAATAAAAAGTTCAGTATATAAAAAAAGTCAAACAATAATAATAATAATGGCTCTCTAAGTGTATGTAATTCGGAGCTTAGTTGGAGGTTGTCGTGTTTAATAGCCTGAGGGTTGTTGGGAAGAAGCTGCTCCTGAACATGGATGTCATAGTTTTCAGGCTCCAATTTCGCAATGGCAGGAGTGAAATGAGTGCATGGCCAGGGTGTTGTAGGTCTCTGACGATGCTAGATGCCTTTCTGAGGGAGCAAATCCTGTAGATCCCTTCGATGGTGGGGAGGTCAGAACCCATGATGGACTGGGCAGTGTTCACCACCTTTTACAATATTCGTTCCTGGGCGTTCGAGTTGCCGAACCAGTCAATAGCTGAATATCCTCAATCTTTCAAGAAAGTAGAGGCAGTGATGGGCTTTCTTTGTGATTGCATCAATGTGCTGGGTGCAGGATGGATCTTCAGAGATATGCATGCCCAAGGATTTGAAATTTTTGACTCTCCACCATCGCTCCATCGATAAAGCAAGGTTTACGGATCCTTGGTCAACAATCAGTTCCTTGGTTTTACTGAAGTTGAGAGCAAGGTTGTTCTGGCACCATTCAGTCAGTTGATCGATCTCCCTCCTATACACGGACTCGTCATCATCAGTAATTCGTCCACCAATCATCACCAGTAATTCGTCCACTGGTGTCTTCAGCGAAATTGAAGATGGAGTTGGAACTGTGTCGCTACACAGTCATGGGTATAGAGTGAGACGAGGAGGGGGCTAAGCACACAGCCTTGAAATGCTCCTGTGCTGAGGGATATGCAGAGACCCAGTTCCATGAGCTTGCCAACCAGTTTGAACGCCGAGCTATAGTCTATATGAACAACAACCCGATGTATGTATTTTTATTGTCCAAGTGGTTCAGTGCAGAATGGAGAGCCAGTGAGATTGCATCATTTGTTGACCTGTTGTGGAGGCAAGCAAATTATAATGGGTCGAGGGTATCAGTGAGGTAGGAGTTGATATGTACCATAATCAACCTCTCAAAGCACTTCATCACCACGGACATTATTACCACCAGTCGATAGTCATTGATGCACGTCACATTGCCCAATATTATTGTCCTTTTAAAACAGGTGGGAACCTCAGACCTCAGTAATGAGAGGTTGAAGATATCTGCAAAAACTCCAACCAGGTGGTCTGCACAGGTTTTAAGAACACGACCAGGTTTCCCACCGGGTCAGATGCTTTTCGAGGGTTCACCCACCTGAAGGATCCTCTGACGTCGGCCTCTGGAACTGTAATTGTAATACCATCGGGGGCTATGGGGGAAGGCACATCAGTGTTCTCCCTATCAAAGCTTGTGTAGAACGCATTGAGCTCGATGGGGAATGATGCTTCACTGTTGATTGAGCTGCCCCCTGATTTCCCCATGTAGGAAGTGATGGCGTGAAACCGTTGCCACATACTGAACATGCGTTCCATCCTCCAGTTTAGAGCGAAAGTCCCTTATAGCCTTTTTGATGGCATTAGCAAGGTCATATCTGGACTTCTTGCATGACTGCATCACCAGACTTGAATGTCTGCGATCTGGTTCTCAGGAAATTGTGGATCCCCTGGTTCATACAAGGCTTCTGGCTGAGGAGCACTTGGATGGTTTACGTGGGAATACATTCCTCCACACTTTCCTAATGAAGTTGGTAACAACTGTGGCGTATCCATTCAGGCCCGTTTCCGACTCCATGAACTTCAATTAGTCTACTGACTCCAAGCAGTCCCAGAGACAGTTCCGCTACCACCCCTGACCAGCTCTGTGTGGTCCTCACCGCTGGGGGGTACACTGTTCAGTCGTTGCCTATATGTAGGGAGAAGCAGCACGCTGAGTGGTCGGATTTTCGAAGTGAGGGCGTGGGATGGAGCATCTCTGATGGTGTAGCAGTGGTAAAGAGTATTTGATGTAGCTCCTCGACCACCAGCTCTGTGCGGTCCTCACCGCTGGGGGGTGCACTGTCCAGTCATTGCCGAAATGCAGGAAGAAGGAGCACAGCTGAGTACTCAGATTTTCCAAAGTGAGGATGTGGGATGGAGTGATAGATATCTCTGATGGTGGTGTAGCAGTGGGCAAAGGTATTTGTTCCTCTGGTGCTGCAGGACATACACTTGTGGTCGTCAGTGATCACATGGCAAAGGGAACAATGTCCATCTCCAGTCACTGGCAAGAGGAGCAAGGGTTGGTCAACAGTGAGAAGGAGAACATTCAACCTGGTCCAGGTGTGGGCAGTGCTGTAGCCCCAACAGCAAGAAGTAGATTTTCTCCGAGATCTCGTGGGTTTTCTCCGAGATCTTCGGTTTCCTCCCACACTCCAAAGACGTACAGGTATGTAGGTTAATTGACTGGGCAAATGTAAACAATTGTCCCTAGTGTGTGTAGGATAGTGTTAATGTGCGGGGATCGCTGGGCGGTGCGGACTTGGTGGGCCGAAAAGGCCTGTTTCCGCGCTGTATCTGAAATATGAAATAATAAAATAAAATAGATATCCTACGGTCAGCTTTTGTCTAAATAATGTTTTTGTTTATAATTTCACCAACAGCATTGGTTTTAGTTGTACTCGTGAAGCAATTGAAGGCAGGCGACAATGAAGATATTTTATGTTTTAATGGAAGAGTGGATAGATGTTTGAAACAGAACTGGAAAGCAAGAGGAAATTAAATTAGTTTAGGGGTTGATACAGGGTTGTGGAAAGAGTGCTGGCAGTGGGATTAGAGTGAGTTGATGTAGGGCCACGAGGAAGGATTGGGAAAATTGAATCAGTTTATGTTGGAGTAACTCAACGTGACAGGCAGCATCTCTGGAGAGAAGGAATGGGTGATGTTTCGGGTCGAGACCCTTCTTCAGGTAATTAATGTAGAGCTGATCGGAATGGGTGGTGAGATTAGACACAGTTTTTTATAGGAAATGAAGACGACAGGAGAGCTGTGGGAAAAGAACAAGACATTGAGATTAGTTTGGGATTAACCAGGTTTCTGGGGGAAAAAAGTGGAATTAAAATTAGTTTTGAATTGTTCAAGACAATGCAAGCATGGGTGCCGTTTGCTTCGATACTATTATCTGGCTAAGGGAGGAATGCTATATTTAATATTAAGTTTAAGTTGCTGCTTTGTTTTACCTGTTAGTGACAGCTGTAAAGCTATTTGCAATCTATGGTTCATATTTTATTTCCCTATGACGCCATGAGGAAAGATTAGAGAAGCTAAAATCTCGAGATAATATCATAGAAAATATATGAACGTAATATTTTGTGTCTATCTTCTAATATTTTCATGGATGAACCCTAAAAAGAAAGGCCTGCAGTTAACATCTTACTACATGGAATATCATAATTTCTCCCCTGCATGTTGAATGCTCCTCGAGGTTCTCTGTAGTTTTAAACTCTTTTAAATTCATTTTTAGCATCTGGGCATCTCTGGCAAGGCCAGCATTTCTTCCCTTCTGAATTGGACTTGAGAAGGTGGTGGTGAGCTGGCTTCACGAACTGCTGCAGTCCTTCTCCTTAAGGTACTCCCACGATATTGTTGGGTAGTGTTCCCTGACGTAGACTCTGTGAAAATGAAGGTACGGTGATGTATTTTCAAATCAAAATAGCATGCAACTGGAAAGGGTTTTTGAGAGGATTGTTGACATAGCAAAGGTGAGTAAATGCAATATGTTTGGTTAATATTTGAGTGCAGGCCCTGTATTGGAACAATGAATGTTGAGGTTGAAGAGTTGTCTGTGATGCAGGCTACACTGCATATGGGAGAGCTTCTTGAGAGTTGCTGGATCTGCACTCATCCAGATAAGTGGAGGGTTTGTCATCACACTCTTGACTTGCGACTTGTAGTTGGTGGACAAGGCTTGTATGTCCAGAGCGAGTTACACTGAGACACCCAGCCTCTGGCATGTTTTTACTGGACTAGGCAGGGTGTTTATGTAGCTGGCCAATGTAGTGCCCTCATCATCAGTGAATCAGCTGAAGATGATAGACCCAATACCCTGGGAAAGGGATAATTGCCCTGCAACAACCTCAACAATTTTCCATGTATGAGGAATGATTCCAGTCAATGGAATGTTTTACAAAGCTCCTAGCTATCCCGTGGGCTCAGATGCTGTCTTGAAATTACTAGCAGCTTCTCTCAGACAGGTTTGCAGAGCACCTGTGCTCTGTCTGCTATGGTCACCCACACTCCTGCTTGCAGACCATTTCAACTCTCCTCCCATTCCCATCCTGTCTGTCCTCAGCCTTCCCTACTGCCGGGGTAAGGCCCAATGCAAGCTGGAGGAACAACCCATTTTCTGCCAGGGTAGTCTGTAACCCAATGGAAGAACATTGCATTTTCCAATTTCAGGTAACCCTGATCTCTCCCTCTCCTGGTCTACCTCCACTCCTATTTTTGTACCCTTTTCCATAACCCTCTCCTCTGGCCCACATTCACTCATTTTTGTCCCTCCTTTCTCCTGGTTCCATCCACCTACTGCCCACACATATCATCACTAGATTCTCTCCACCACCAGTTACACTAGACCTAGCAGGAAAACAGGTAGGACTTATTTCATATGTTGGTAAATAGGGGGAATCGACTTAAATTAGTGTGGAATTGGGGAAAGATTTTTTCCACCGACTAGTGATTATACAAAAGTAGGTGTTTTTCAGATAGGGAAGATGGTTGTGAAAAATTGCAGCAGGATCTTGATCGATTGGCCAGGTGCGCTGAGGAATTTAATACAGAGAAATGTGAGGTGTTGCATTTTGGGAAGTCTAACATGGGCAGGACCTGTGAATAGTAGGGCTCTGGGGAGTGTTGAATAGCAGAGGCATCTAGGAGTGCAGGTGTGTAGGAAAGAACTGCAGTTGCTGGTTTAAATTGAAGATAGACACAAAATGCTGGAGTAACTCAGCGAGACAGGCAGCATCTCTGGAGAGAAGGATTGGGTGAAGTTTCGGGTTGAGACCCTTCTTCAGGTGTATGGTTCCTTGAAGGTGGAGTCGCTGGTCGATGGGGTAGTCAAAAAGGCTTTTGGAACATTGGCCTTCATCGATCAGAGTATTGAGTATAGATATAATAATAATAATATATTCCTTTATTCGTCCCTCACCGGGGAAATTTACAGTGTTACAGCAGCAAAGTGGATAGCAAGAGAGCAAGAGATCATTCATTATAAATAAAAGATACATAAATTGTCATCAGTTTTCTGTGTGTCCTTAGCTGTTATTGTTGACTGGTGTGCTGGGAGCAGTGCTGGTTGTGCAGTCTCACAACAGCGGGAAGGAAGGACCTTCACCACACACTTGGGGTGAAGGAGTCTGTCACTGAAGGAGCTACTCAGTGCAGTGACAGTGTCCTGCATGCGGTGGGAGTTGTTGTCCAGCAACGATGTTAGCTTTGCCATCATCCTCCTCTCTCCCACCACCTGCACTGAGTCTTATCCCAACGTTTAAGCAACAGTTAGATCGTCTCTTTAAATAAATAGTAGACTCATTGTTTCTGACTGCTCCTGTCCCATGGAAATGATTTCCACTTACATCGACTCCATCCTACCAACCCTGGTCCAATCACTCCCGACCTATGTCCAAGACGAAGGGTCTCGACCCGAAACGTCATCCATTCCTTCTCTCCTGAGATGCTGCCTGACCTGCTGAGTTACTCCAGCATTTTGTGAATAAATACCTTCGATTTGTACCAGCATCTGCAATTATTTTCTTACACTACTATGTCCAAGACACCTCACATGCCCTTCGTCTCTTTAACGTTCAGTCACTCTATACCTCCATCCCCCACCAGGAAGGCCTTAAAGTCCTCCGTTTCTTCTTCGACCGCAGAACCAGCCAATTTCCATCTACCAATAAGCTCCTCTGCTGGTTCTCACCCACAACAACTTCTCCTTTGACTCCTCCCACTTCCTCCAAGTCCGATGGGCACCCGCATGGGCCCCAGCTTTGCCTGCCTCTTTGTAGGGTACGTTGAACAATCCCTGTTCCAGGCATATACTGGCCCTATCCCCGAATTTTATCTCCGTTACATTGATGACTGCTTCGGTGCTACCTCCTGCACCCATGCAGAACTCATGGACTTCATCAACTTCACCACCAATTTTCATCCTGCACTCAAATTTACTTGGATCATCTCTGACACCTCCCTCCCCTTTCTTGATCTCAGTCTCCATCACAGGAAATAGACTTATTGACTGACGTCTATTACAAACCCACTGACTCCCACAACTAGCTCGACTACACTTCTTCCCAACCTGCTTCCTGCAAAGATTCTTTCCCCTACTCCCAATTCCTCTGTCTAAGCCACATCTGCGCCCAAGATGAGGTGTTCCATACTAGGACATCTAAGATGTCCTCATTCTTTAGGGAATGGGGGTTTCCCTCTCCCATCATAGATATGGCCCTCACTCGTGTTCTCCTCGGTACCCCGCAGCTCCGCCCTTGCTCCCCCTCCCCCTAGTCACAACAAAGACCCCCTGGTCCTTACCATCCACACCATCAGCCGTCGCATACAACTCATAATCCTCCGAAACTTCAGCCACCTCCAACGGGATCCCACCACTAGCCACATTTTCCTATCTCCACCTCTTTCCACCTTCCGCAGAGACCATTCCCTCCGTAACTCCCTGGTTAACGCATCCCTTCCCACCTAAACCACCCCCTCCCCAGGTACCTTCTCACTGGAACCGCAGAAGATACCACACTTGTCGCACTAGCTTCTCATTTTCACTCTACAAACAGCTAACAATGGCCTTTCCTTTATCATCGTTAATTTTTTGTATATCTTTCACTCATTGTTCTTTATCCACATCACCGTCTGTATCTCTGTATCTCTCATTTCCCTTATCTCTAACCAGTATGAAGAAGGGTCTCAACCCGAAATGTCACCCATTTCTTCTCTCCAGAGATGCTGCATGTCCCGCTGAGTTACTCCAGCATTTTGTGTCTACCTTTACTTTTTAAATGATAGCTATAGATCTTTTTCATTGGCCTTTTGAGGGTGGAAGTGACCTGAGGTTGACATCTCATTTGAAGGCCCTGGCTGGAGTGCAATACTCTGCCACTGCACTGGAAGATGGACCCAGCTTCTGTGCTCAAGTCTTGGGAATCGCGCTTCAAATTTTGACCTGTCCCGGGGCAGTAGGAGTGGTAGAAATTGAACCATGGTTGGATTAATGAATTTTAATTGGAAGGTTTCAAATTCAAATTCAAATATATTCATCAATGTTAAAGGTTATATTCCTATCAACTTTTTTCCATTATATTTATTGTATCTAAATTCATAAAGACAATGTAAGTTTCTCATGAAGATAATTATAGTTTTTTTCAATTTTATCCATCTCCATGGGAATTGGGAAGATGGGAATTGAAACAATGGATACCGAAAGATACCGAATGAGTGAATGGTCATCTCCTGTTCACGTGTTCTCAGCTCCAGTTTCCTTTTCCTTCTAGCTTTGCTTGTAGACTTTGCACCAGAAATGTTGGAAGAGATTATCAGCAATAGTGAGTGAGTTAAAGATGGAACATGATTGGCGTGAGCCACAGGCTGAGGTGGGGTCAATGAATAGGCATTTAGTTGGAGGTCAGTTGCAACTGTGAGCTTCAAAATTGAAGGGAAACTGTTTAGTCTGATACCTATTTCTCCACTTTGACTGCCTGAAAAGAACTGATCTTAACATAAGGAGTTTGGTGCATCTGAAAGAAGGCTGTTTCTTTGAGCATTACTGGATACTTTGGTATCTGTTCACTTACAAATATTTGCGCTACAATTGGTTCAAAAGGAAGACAATTTATTGCTGTTTCCACTATGCAATCTTCAAAGAAAAATTTATGTGAATTTAGTTATGTAAAAACTTTCTTTTATTTACAGGCCTTCAGAATGCTCAGAGGACTGTGAAGAGTGGCGTGCTTTAAAGGGGGTTAAGTGAGCAAAGAAAGTGAGAGCCAATGCAGCAACACAGGCAGCAGCCAGAACTTGTGGAAGGAAATCTTCCCGTCTTTGTATTCCCAACAGAACTGGTATTTTATGCAGAAGATCAGTCAACACACAAACAGGTGTTGACTCTTTACAATCCTTACGAGTTTGCATTAAAATTTAAAGGTATATCTGCACCTTCACAAGGATTATACTGAACAACTTTTCATGACGAGCTGCCTTAATGTGCTGACACTTTCTTTTCTGTGGCTTTAGTTCTGTGCACTGCCCCGAACAAATATGTTGTTGTTGATGCTGCAGGTGCAGTGAAGCCCAAATGCTGTGTCGACATGTAAGTACAGAGTTTCTCACGTTAAACCAATACGTCACTCCAGTGCTCTGACAATCTCTACAGCTCTCAGCTTTTGGTAGTTATTACATTTGGATGGGTCTTCCAAAGCCGTGCACAAGGGTTGAAGCTTAATGACAGTTAGATGCTGTGAAAAGACCTTGATGACATCCTGTTCACCTTGTCTAGGATGCTCCTGGGTGCCCAGACCCACAGTCACTGCAACGGTGCCTTGACCTGGCATGGCTCCCATTGTGGTCTGAGTTATTCACGCCTTTCCTCCCGCTAAGGTTATCTGAACTGCTGTTACGGTGGTCATGTTTTCCATTAAATTTGTCCCATGGTCTGTTTTAGGATGCTCTCATTTTGTAGCTCGAGCTTTCCAGGATGTCCTAATTACTAACAGGAGCTGTTCTCTCTCCAGTGTTATTCGCCATAGAGATGTACGGCCCTGTCATTATGGTGTAATAGACAAATTCCGGCTTCAGGTTTCGGAACAAAGCCAACGGAAAGCACTGGGTAAAAAGGAAGTGATTTCTGTTCTCCTTCCATCTACAAAAGATCAAGAGCGGAAGGAGGAGGAGGACAAACACATTAAGGAGCATCTGGCTGAAACGGTATTTTTTGAACAGACTTCATTCCAGCAGGGTAAGAATCTAAGTGCAGCGTCATCTCTACTCTGCTGTTAAGGAGCTGGGTGGGGAAGTTAGATAATGATAGTGGAAGAGTTGGTGCTGTTGACAGAGGAAGTGGGGTGGAATAATTATATGAGGATGAAGGGGAGAATGGCAAGTTCAGGGAACCCTGGATGTTAGAGAAATCAAGATAATAAACAATAGCATCCGTTAGGAACCATGCAGACACTTAGTGTGAGGAGCCAGCGGATGTGGGCAAGACCTTGAATGAATACTTCTAATAGAGTCATAAAGTTATACAACATGACATTGTCCATGCCAACCAAACCAGTCTGAGCTAGTGCCACTTGCCTGCATTTGGCCCCATCCCATCCATATATCTGCCCAAATGACTTTTGAAGTTCGTAATTGTATCCCTTTCTATAGTCATCCGCTGACAGTTCATTCCAGAAATGGACTACTGTCTGAGTGAACAAGTTGCCCCTGATGTCCCTCTTAAATCTCTTCCTCCCCACCCCCCCCCCCCCCCCCCCCCCACACATTGAAGTCTGAAAGAAGGATCCCAACCTGAAATGTCATCTATCCATGTTCTTCATATATATTTGTATTTAATAACCTTCACAATGAAGACAAGCATGCCAAATGGCCTCTTCACCACACTGTTTTAAAGAGCATCAGAAGATAACTTAAAAGGCAATACGGGGAGAAAAAATGAGGTACGAAGGTAAGCTAGCCAAGAATATAAAAGAGGATAGTAAAAGCTTCTTTAGGTACGTGAAGAGGAAAAAAATAGTTAAGACGAATGTGGGTCCCTTGAAAACAGAAGCAGGTAAATTTATTATAGGGAGCAAGGAAATGGCAGACGAGTTGAACAGGTACTTTGGATCTGTCTTCACTAAGGAAGACACAAACAATCTCCCGGATGTTCTAGTGGCCAGAAATCCTAGGGTGACGGAGGAACTGAAGGAAATTCACATTAGGTGGATAATGGTGTTGGGTAGACTGATGGGACTGAAGATTGATAAATCCCCGGGGCCTGATGGTCTGCATCCCAGGGTACATATGAAAATGGCTCTAGAAATTGTGGACGCATTGGTGATCATTTTCCAATGTTCTATAGATTCAGGATCAGTTCCTGTGGATTGGAGGGTATCTAATGTTATCCCACTTTTTAAGAAAGGAGGGAGAGAGAAAACAGGAAATTATAGACCAGTTAGCCTGACATCGGTGGTGGGGAAGATGCTGGAGTCAATTGTAAAAGAAGAAATTGCAGAACATTTGGATAGCAGTAACCGGATCATTCTGTCAGCACGGATTTACGAAGGGGAAATCATGCTTGAGTAATCTTCTGAAATTTTTTGAGGATGTAACTAGAAAAATGGACAAGGGAGAGCCAGTGCATGTGGTGTACCTGGACTTTCAGAAAGCCTTTGATAAGGTCCCACATAGGAGATTAGTGGGAAAAATTAGAGCGCATGGTATTGGGGGTAGGGTACTGACATGGATAGAAAATTGGTTGGCAGACTGGAAACAAAGAGTAGGGATAAATGGGTCCCTTTCAGAATGGCAGGCTGGTGGGGTACCACAAGGCTCGGTGTTGGGACCGCAGCTATTTACAATATACATTAATGACTTGGATGAAGGGATTAAAAGTAACATTAGCAAATTTGCAGATGACACAAAGCTGGGTGGCAGTGTGAAGTGTGAGGAGGATGTTATGAGGATGCAGGGTGACTTGGACAGGTTGTGTGATGGGCAGATGCAAAGCAGATGCAGTTTAATGTGGATAAATACAGACCTCCCAACCCTTCCGAATTTGGCGGAAAGTTTCCGCTCTCTTATTTCATTTCCGCCACTCCGATTTCACCTCACATTTTTCCACAAAACACATGCCTCGCCGCTCGCCATGCCTCTCACCCCGCCGCTCGCCTCAAGCCGCTGGCCTCGCCTCGCCTCACGCCGCTGACCTCGCCTCGCCTCATGCCGCTCGCCTCGCCGCTGAGCTCGCCCCGCATCACCTTGCTGCTGGGCTTGCCTCGCCATGCCGCTGGGCTTGCCTCACCGATGAGCTCGCCTTGCCCTGCCACTGACCTTGCCTCGCCGCTGACCTCGCCTCGCCTTGCCACTAGCTCGCCTCGCCGCTGAGCTCGCCTTGCCTTGCCACTAGCTCGCCTCGCCGCTGAGCTCGCCTTGCCTTGCCGCTGGGCTCGCCTCACCGATGAGCTCGCCTCGCCTTGCCGATGAGCCCGCCTCGCCTCGCCGCTGGTTTGGCCTCGCCTCGCCGCTGGGTTGGCCTCGCCTCGCCGCTGGTTTGGCCTCACCTTGCCGCTGGGCTCGCCTCACCTTGCCGCTGGGCTCGTCTCACCTTGCCGCTGGGCTCGCCTTGCCGCTGGGCTCGCCTCACCTTGCCGCTGGGCTCGCCTCGCCGCTGGGTTCGCCTCGCCTCGCCTCGCCGCTGGGTTCGCCTCGCCTCGCCGCTGGTTTGGCCTCACCTTGCCGCTGGGCTCGCCTCACCTTGCCGCTGGGCTCGCCTCACCTAGCCGCTGGGTTCGCCTCGCCTCGCCGCTGGGTTCGCCTCGCCTCGCCGCTGGGCTCGCCTCACCTCGCCGCTGGGCTCGCCTCACCTTGCCGCTGGGCTCGCCTCGCCGCTGAGCTGGCCTCCACTTGCCGCTGGCCTCACCTCGCCGCTCGCCTCGCTGAGTAGCGCAAGGCCCATTGATGTTGAGAGGGGTTGGGGTGCCGGGGAGGGGGACAGGGGAGTGCGGTTCGGGGGGGTGGGGGAGGATGGGAGGGGAGTGGGGGTAGGGGGGGAGGGGGAGTGGGGGTAGGGGGAAAAGGTGGGGAGGGTGGGTGTGGGGGAAAGGGGAGGGGAGTAGGGGGGGAGGCGGGAGTGGGGGGGTAGGGCGGGAGTCGGGGGAAAGGGTTAGTAGGGGGGAGTCGGGAGTGGGTGGTAGTGGGGGGAGGGTAATTGGGGGTGGGGAGGACATGGTGATTTGTGTTTTGACATTGTGATTTGCTGTTGAAGACCACTGGAGCAAGTATGTCTTCAATGAAATTAGGTATGTGCAGTTTTAAATGAAACTCTTTCTTCATAACTTAGTCATACATTTTTTTTGTAAGGAAAAAGCAAAATAGAGAAAACAAAACAAAACAATTTTTTCTTATGAATGTATTTCTGTTCAATAACCTTTCTATAAATAGCAGAATATACTCATGATAGGCCTGACGTTGTACATGTAGTCCAAGAACTACAGACTGTTGGAAATAGTAGTAGTTTTTCACACATGAATGTAACACATGTATGCGCATTTGGCGTGCATACTTTTTTTTGCTGAAAAGTTGCATTACGCGCCATATTATGAATTTTGATGTAAAATTCTGAATTTTGGACATCAAAATTCTAAATTTGTAAAATCAAATGTTGGGAGGTCTGTAATTGTGAAGTTATCCAGTTCGGTGGTAAGAACAGGAAGGCAGATTATTATCTGAATGGTGTCAAGTTAGGAAAAGGGGAAGTACAACGAGATCTGGGTGTCCTAATTCATCAGTCACTGAAAGTAAACATGCAGGTACAGCAGGCAGTGAAGAAACCTAATGGAATGTTGGCCTTCATAACAAGAGGAGTTGAGTATAGGAGCAAAGAGGTCCTTCTGCAGTTGTACAGGGCCCTCGTGAGACCGCACCTGGTTATGGTCTCCAAATTTGAGGCAGGACATTCGTACTATTGAGGGAGGTTAATTCCTGGAATGGCGGGACTGTTGTATGTTGAAAGACTGGAGCGACTGGGCTTGTATACTCTGGAATTTAGAAGGATGAGAGGGGATCTTATTGAAACATATAAGATTATTAAGGGATTGGACACGCTACAGGCGGGAAACATGTTCCCAATGTTGGGGGAGTCCCAAACCAGGGGCCACAGTTTAAGAATAAGGGGTAGGCCATTTAGAACGGAGGTGAGGAAAAACCTTTTCACAGAGTTGTGAAGCTGTGGAACTCTCTGCCTCAGAAGGCAGTGGAGGCCAATTCCCTGGATGCTTTCAAGAGAGGTAGATAGAGCTCTTAATGATAGCGGAGTCAAGGGATATGGGGAGAAGGCAGGAATGGAGTACTGATTGTGGATGATCAGCCATGATCACGGTGAATGGTGGTGCTAGCTCAAAGGGCCGAATGGCCTACTCCCCTGCACCTATTGTCTATTGTCTAAGATTAACTTTTGGGAATCCTGCACCAGCACTCCCATATACCTTTGCACCTCTGATTTCTGGATTCCCCATTTAGAAAATAGTCTACGCCTTTATTCCTACTACCAAAATGCATGACTCCACACTTTGCTACAACATATTACATGATGAAGATTTAACAAGTAGAATGGATAAGGGAGAGCCAGTAGATGTGGTGCATCTGGATTTTCAAAAAGCCTTTGAAAAGGTCCCACATAAGTGATTAGTGTGCAAAATTAGAGCACATGGTATTTGGGGTTAAGGTATTGATATGGAGAGAACTGGTTGGCAGATAGGAAACAAAGAGTAGGAATTAACGAGTCCTTTTCAGAATGCAGGCAGCGACTAGTGGGGTGCCACAAGACTCAGTGCTGGGATCCCAGTTATTTACAATACATATTAACGATTTAGACGAGGAAATTAAATGTGACATCTCCAAGTTTGCGGATGACACAAAGCTGGGTGGCAGTGTGAGCTGCGATGAGGATGCTATGAGGCTGCAGGGTGACTTGGATAGGTTTGGTGAGTGGGCAGATGCATGGCAGATGCAGTATAATGTGGATAAATGTGAGTTTATCCACTTTGGTGGCAAGAACAGGAAGGCAGATTATTATTTGAATGATGTCAGATTAAGAAAAGGGGAGGTGCAACAAGACCTGTACATCTGTCACTGAAAGTAAGCATGCAGGTACAGCAGGCAATGAAGAAAGCTGGTGGCATGTTGGCCTTGATTACGAGAAGATTTGAGTTTAGGAGCAAGGAGGTCCTACTGCAGTTGACAGGACCCTGGTGAGACCGCACCTGGAGTATTGTGTGCAATTTTGTTCGCCTAATTTGAGGAAGGACATTATTGCTATTGAGGGAGTGCAGCGTAGGTTCACCAGGTTAATTTCCGGGATGGCGGGACTGGCATATGATGAAAGAATGGGTCGACTGGGCTTGTATTCACTGGAATTAAGAAGGATGAGAGAGGATCTTATAGAAACATATAAAATTCTTAGAGGATTGGACAGGGTAGATGCTGGAAAAATGTTCCCGATGTTGGGGAATACAGAACCAGGGGTCACAGTTTAAGAAAAAGGGGTAGGCCATTTAGGATTGAGATGAGGAAGAACTTTTTCACCCAGAGAGTTGTGAATCTGTGGAATTCTCTGCCACAGATGGCAGTGGAGGCCAATTCACTGGATATTTTCAAGAGATAGATTTAGCTCAGCGCTAAGGGAATCAAGGGATATATAGAAAAAGCAGGAACGGGGTACTGATTTTAGATGATCAAAGGGCCGAATGGCCTTCTCCTGCACCTATTTTTCTATGTTTTCTAGTACTGCGTAACCTCATCTTTATAATGGAGTCTAAAATTTTACCAACTACCGAAGTCAGACTAACCTTCCCACTATTTTGCTTTGCTCGCTTCTTGTACACCTGGGTAATATTGGCAATTTTCCGATCATCTGGGACCATTCCTCTAATGATTCTTGAAATATCGCTATCAACACCTCCATAATCTCCAAAGCCACCTCTTTCAGGTGACTCATCCACCTTCAGCCCTTTCAGCTTCCCAAGCACCTTGTCCCTAGTAATAGTCACTCTACTAACTTCCACCCCCTGACACTCTTGAATTTCAGCCACGTTGCTGTTTTCTTCCACTGTGAAAAATGATGCAAAAACATTATTCAACTCCTCTGCTGTTTCTTTATTCCCCATTATCACTTCTCCTGCATCATTCTCCAGCGGTGTAACGTCCACTCTTGCCTCTTTCTTGATCTCTATATAACTGAAGAAACTCTTGCCATCCTCTTTTATATTTGTTGGCTAGCTTACCTTTGTATTTCATCTTTTTTCCCCGTATTGCCGTTACTTTCTGCTGTTCTTTAAAAGCTTCCCATTCCCCTGGCTTCCCACTAATCTTTGCTATGTTATATGCCTTCTCTATTATTTTAATACTGTCCTTGACGTTCCTTGTCAGCCACGGTCGCCTCTTTCTCCCCTATAATCTTTCTTCCTCTTTGGAATGGAAAGATCCTGCATCTTCCGGATTATTCCCAGAAATTCCTGCCATTGCTGTTCCACCGTCATCCTTGGTAGGGTCCCTTTCCAGACAACTTTGGCCAGTTCTTTCCTCATGTCTTTGTAGGCCCCTTTACTCAGCTGCAGTACCGACACATCCGATTTCACCGTCTCCCTCTCAAATTGCAGATTAAAACTTATTATATTGTGATCGCTACCTTGATGGTTCCTTTACCTTGAGTTCTCTTATCAAATCCAGTTCATAACATAATACTAAATCCAGAATTACCTTTTCCCTGGTAGGCTCCACCACAAGCTGTTTTAAGAATCCATCTTCAAATGGAGATTCTTCAAATTCCCTTTCTTGGGGTCCGGTACCAACCTGATTTTCCCAGTCTTCCTGAATATTGAAATCTCCCATGACTACCGTAGCATTTTTTTACATGCCATTGCCCTCTCACCCAAAGCAATTCAGTTACTCATCTGGACACTTGATGTTGTCAGCAACCCTGCAGTGCATTCCTGGTACATGCCACTCTCTGAGTGAAGTAGGTCCCCCTCCGATCCCCAGTAAATGCTGTCGGGACAGAAGACAGTGCCATTCTGAGCGGCGGACTGGTCTGCGTGTCAAAACGTGGCGCTGAGGCAAAACCGAAAAGACAAACATCAGGCAGAGCCGTGGTAGTCGGGGAGTTCATTGTGAGAGGTACAGACAGGAGTTTCTCCTGCAACAGGCGGGATTCAAGGATGGTGTGTTGCCTCCCTGGTGCCAGGATCCAGGACGTCACGGACCGATTGCAGAGCATCCTCAAGGATGAAGGTGGGCAGCCAGAAGTGGTAGTGCATGTCGGCACAAATGACATCGGGAAGAGGAGGAAAGACATTCTGCAGCATGATTTTGGAGAGCTCGGAAGAAGGCTGAAAAGCAGGGCCTCCAGGGTGGTTTGCTTCCAATTCCTCGTGCTGGTGAGGGCAGGAACAGGGAGATAGGGGAACTGAATGTGTGGCTGAGGAGCTGGTGCAGGGGGCAGGGATTTAGATTCTTAGACCACAGGGATCTGTTTTGGGGTAAGGGTGAATTGTACAAAAGGGACAGGTTGCACCTTAACAGGCGGGGGACCAGCATTCTGGCAGGCAGGTTTGCCACTGCTACACGGGTGGGTTTAAACTAAATAGTGGGGGGGAGGAGACAAATTGGAAAAGACAAGGATGAAGTTAAAGGGAAAGAGAGTATAGGAAAAGTTAAGAAAGACACCAGAATTAACGTGGGAGAAAGCTCACGAAGGGATCGGAGAGTATGGCCAAGTGACATAGGAATCGATGTGAAAGGTGAGGTGAGTAATGGATTAAAAGTATTGTATATGAATGCGTGAAGTATAAGAAGTAAAGTAGATGAGTTTGAGGCTCAGAGATTGGTAGATATGACTTTGTGGGGATTACAGAGACATGGCTGCAGGAGGATCGGGACTGGGAACAATATTCAGGGTTATACATCCTATAGAAAGGACAGGCAGGTGGGCAGAGGCGGTTGGGTAGCTCTGCTGGTGAGGGATGAAATTCAGTCCCTTGCGAGGGGTGACATAGGGACTGATGATGTAGAGTCACTGTGGATAGAGTTGAGGAATTGTAAAGGTAAGAAGACACTAATGGGAGTTATCTACAGACCCCCAAACAGTAGCCTGGATACAGGGTGCAAGTTGCAGCAGGAGTTAAAATTGGCATGTTACAAAGGTCATGCCACTGTGGTTATGGGAGATTTCAATATTCAGGCAGACTGGGAAAATCAGGTTGGTTCTGAACACCAGGAAAGGGAATTTGTAGAGTGCCTCCTAGATGGATTCTTCGAGCAGCTTGTACTGGAGCCTACCAGAGAGAAGGCAATTCTGGATTTTGTGTGGTCTAATGAACCAGATTTAATAAGGGAACACAAAGTAAAGGAACCGCTTGGAGGTAGTGACCATAATATGATTAGTTTTAATCTGCAATTTGAGAGGGAGAAAGTTAAATCAAAAGTGTCAATTTTCCAGTTGAAGAAAGGGGACTATGAAGGCATGGGAGAGGTGCTGGCCAAGGTCAACTGGAAAAGGATCCTAGCAGGAATGACGGTGGAACAGCAATGGCAGCAATTTCTGGACATAATCCAGAAGATGCATGCTTGAGGGACTGCACGTTTATAGCCCAACAGCGGCGGTTGGTGCAGTTCAAGACAAGACAAGGAACATTTCATTCCAAAGAGGAAGAAAGATTCTATGGGGAGTAAGAGGCAACCGTGGCTGACAAGGGAAGTTAGAGATGGAATAAAACTAAAAGAAAAGGTGTATAACACAGCAAAGAGTAGCGGGAACCCAGAGGATTGGGTAACTTTCAAAGGACCACAGACGGTAACAAAAAGGGCAATACGGGGTGAAAAGATGAAGTATGAGGGGAAGCTGGCCAAGAATATAAAGAAGGATAGTAAAAGTTTCTTTAGGTATGTTAAGGGTAGTAAAGACAAATGTGGGTCCCTTGAAGGCAGAAACAGGCGAAATTATTATGGGGAACAAGGAAATGGCAGAAGAGTTGTACAGGTACTTTGGTTCTGTCACTAAGGAAGACACAAACAATCTCCCAGATGTACTAGAGGACAGAGAATCTAGGGAGACAGATGAACTGATAGAAATTTGCATTCGGTGAGAAATAGTATTGGGTAGACTGATGGGACTGAAGGCTGATAAATCCCCAGGGCCTGATGGGGATTTATCCCAGGGTACTCAAAAAGGTGGCTCTAGAAATCGTGGACGCATTGGTGATCATTTCCTAATGTTCTATAGATTCAGGATCAGTTCCTGTGGATTGGAAGGTAGTTATAATAATAATAAAGTTCCTTTATTATCCCACTTTTCAAGAAAGGAGTGAGAGAGAAAACGGGGAATGAGACCAGTTAGCCTGACATCGGTGGTGGGGAGGATGCTGGAGTCAATTTTTTAAGTAGTAATAATGGCACATTTGGATAGCAGTAACAGGATTGGTCCAAGTCAGCATGGATTTATGAAGGGGAAATCCTGCTTGATTAATCTTCTGGAATTTTTTGAGGATGTGACACGTAGAATGGATCCAGTGGATGTAGTATATCTGGACATTCAGAAAACCTTTGATAAGGTCCCACACAGGAGATTAGTGGGCAAAATTAGAGCACATGGTATTGGGGGTATGGTATTGAAATAGAGAATTGGTTGGCAGACAGGAAACAAAGTAGGAATAAACGGGTCCCTGTCAGAATGACAGGCAGTGGCGAGTGGAGTGCCGCAAGGCTCGGTGTTGGGGCCGCAGCTATTTACAATATATATTAATGATTTAGATGATGGAATTAAACGTAACACTAGCAAATTTGCAGATGACACAAAGCTGGGTGGCAGTATGAACTGTGAAGAGGATGCTAGGAGGTTGCAGGGTGACTTGGACAGATTGGGTGATGCATGGCAGATGCAGTATAATGTAGATAAATGCGAGCTTTGGCAGCAAGAACAAGGAGGCAGATTATTATCCCAATGGTGTCGGATTAGGAAAAAGGGAAGTACAACGAGACCTGGGTGTCCTTGTACACCAGTCACTGAAAGTAAACATGCAGGGACAGCAGGCAGTGAAGAAAGCCAATGGCATGTTGGCCTTCATAACGAGGGGATTTGAGTATAAGAGGTCCTTCTGCAGTTGTACAGGGCCTTGGTGAGACCACATCTGGCGTATTGTGTGCAGTTTTAGTCTCCCAATTTGAGGAAGGACATCCTTGCTATTGAGGCAATGCAGCATAGGTTCACGAGGTTAATCCCCGGGATGGCGGGACTGTCATATGAGGAAAGCTTGTAATCACTGGAATTTAGAAGGATGTTTCTTATAGAAACATATAAAATTGTAAAAGGACTGGACACGCTAGATGTACGAAAAATGTTCCCAATGTTGGGGGAGTCCAGAACCAGGGGCCACAGTCCAAGAATAAAGGGGAGGCCATTTAAAACTGAGATGAGAAAAAAACGTTTTCACCCAGAGAGTTGTGAATTTGTGGAATTCTCTGCCACAGAAGGCAGTGGAGGCCAATTCACTGGATGAATTTAAAAGGGAGTTAGATAGAGCTCTAGGGGCTAGCAGAATCAAGGGATATGGGGAGAAGGCAGGCACGGGTTACTGATTGTGGATGATCAGCCATGATCACAATGAATGGCGGTGCTGGCTCAAAGGCCCAAATTGCCTCCTGCATCTATTTTCTATGTTTCTAAATCACTTCCCCCTTATCCTAACCTTTGTCTTTAGTATTATCTGATGTGGGGATGTTTCCTGCAGTCTACCCTCTATACTCATTATAATGTTGTGTAACCCAACCATGTCCCCACTGAAGCTCTTCTGCTGCAGGTGTCTGTTCTCACTCTTGATCTGCTCCATCCCAGGTAATATCCTGGTGAATCTCCTCTGATCCCTCGGCAACACTGTTGCATCCTTCCTATACTTGGTGATCGTGATCCGCACCAGTACCACGGGAAAGGACCCGAATGAGTTGAAAGCCTTTACTCCACAACTAGCTGCACCGCCAGCCAAACACAACACTGGCATCTACCCAGTACTGCACAGATTAATCAATTCATGCCCAATCAGTCTCTCTCATTCGTCTGCAAGTTGATGGAATGTGGCATCACAGAATGACCTGGACAACATTCATGATGATAAGAAGCATGTTTTCAAATACACAGGATGTGATGTTAAAGTCCAAAGTGCCACCTCTTAACTTGCTCCCGGTGGTGATGGAAGGCTTAAGCACTCCCCTACGCTCCTCCGATGTTGAGAATGGCTGGGCAGACACGTTATTGGGGTTATCAAGTGTGCTCTTACTTTCATCAACGTTTCGCTGATTTGATCCACGACGTCTCCAGTAGGCTTAGCAGTGTGTTCTGGCATCCCAGAACCACCCCCTCTGCATCTGCCTTGCTGGCTTATTTGGGAGACCAGATGGGGTCTTTCCTCCTCAGCCAGAGCCACTGGCTACTCCGCTGTGCCACCCCTGATGTTTCCTTGATGGCCTGGCGTAGGGCTTGTCCGCTGATCCCCAAGTCCTTCATCAGTCTTACAGTTGATGTTGCCACGAAGCCCTGACATCCAACTTCTACCGGGCAGATCTTTGCTCTCCATCCCCGCTGTTCTGCCTCCGCTGCAAGCTCTGTATAGCGCAGTTTCTTTCTTTTGAAGGCTTCCTGCACAACATCCTCCCAAGGGACTGTGAGCTCCACAAAATACACCACGCACTGAGAGTTGGACCAGAGGACAAGATCAGGCCTCAAGCTGGTGATGGCTATCTCTGACGGAACCGTAAGCCGTTGGTCCACGTCCACCAGCATCTGCCAATCCCGGGCTGCCTCCAGCTGTCCAAACCTGGTCCTTGGTGGAATTTTCTGTTGCCTTTGTTCCCCCTCCCGAACAAAGGCAATTGGCATAACTGGGTTGGTTGTTCTGGGCGGCAGGGCATTGTTGGTTGTTCTCCTGCTTCTCCAGGTGTACCGTCCTTGGGAGAGGCTCAGTTTACACCCAGTGAGGATGTGTTTAAGCGTGGCTAGTGTTGAACTGGCATGATGGATCTTCGCCCAGCCATTGGTTGAGATTTTTTGGGCTAGGAAGGACATCATAGGTTACCCAAATGAGGAAACTTATCCTGCTCGCCTCCATCTCCCACATGTCCTTCCAGCTGATCTTCCGTTTTTCCACACTCTCCCATCTCATCCACTGGCCCTGTTTAGCTTGCGACACAGCCTTGGCACACCTACTCCTCCTGTCGGCGGACTTCGGTCACGACCAACTTCTGGCGCTCCAGTGAGGATGCCTTGTTCCAGCAAGGTCGCTTTCCGCCAAGCCTCAAGCCACTTCTTCCGTGTTGGACTTGGCCTACCATGTTGCCGTGGTGGAGAGCAGATTTTGCCTGCTGTGTTGCATTCTTAGCCGTCCACTTCTTTCCTGTTGCCAGGGTTGGGGCAGCAGCTCGGATGACAGTGTCCCTCGATTCTGCCAGGGTCATCTCTAGTCTGACTTTAGTGCACTTGAACTCCTCTGTGAGGCTAGAGAGAGGCAGCTGAAGTACCCCCTGACCGTACAGACCTACGCTGCTCAGGCATCGAGGAACACCTAACCACTTTCTCACAAAAGAGCTGATTGTTCTTTCCATCTTCTCGACTCTTGTGAGGGTGATGTCATACATGGTTAGTGGCCACATAAGGCGAGGTAGTAACCCAATCTGCAGGCACCAGATTTTCAGCTTTCTAAGCAGCATGTTTTCCAGGCCTTTGATGATTTCTTGCCTAAACTCATTTGCCTGATCAGTGTCCTTCAGTTTAGATTCATACCATCTTCCTAGACTTTTGATTGGCTTCTCTGACAGTTGGGATAGGTTCTTGATCAATGAAGAACCATTGATCTGTCAGTTTGCCTTTGATTATAGAGATGCTTCTTGATTTGGATGGCTTGAATTTCATTCTGGCCCCAGTGATGTTCTCTTGAAGCTTCCCTAAAAGGCGCCTGGTGCAAGGTGCTGTTGTTGTTATGATTGTCATGTCATCCATGTAGGCCCTGATGGGTGGTAGACGGACTCCAGACTTCAGCCGCTCACCACCCACTACCCACTTGGAGGCCCTTATAATGACTTCCATTGCCATGGTGAAAATCAATGGGGAGATGGTACACCCTGCCATTATGCCAATCTCCATGCAGTGGCATGTGGTGGTAAAGTCTGGCGTGGTGAAACAGAGCTGGAGATCTTGAAAATAAGCCTTGACAAGGTTTGTAATAGTCTCTGGTATCCTGAAGAAGTCAAAGGATGCCCAGAGGAAACTGAGGGACAGTTCCGAATGCGTTGGCAAGGTCAAGGAAAACGACATGTAGATCACTCTTCTCTTTTCTTGCAGACTGGATTTGGTGCATTGATATTCATGCCACAGAAATGCCCGGCACAGCCCATCAGTAACAGGAGAGAATGCACCCGGCATCCGGCTTCGTCACTGTCCTCAACATGATAAAATAGGCCAAAGTCAACATGGTTTTGAGAAGGGGCAATCTTCCCTGACAAACCTATTGGAATCCTTTAAGGAAGTTTAAACTAGATTGGCAGGGGGGTGGGATATCATACAGGACAGAGACACGTGAGAGGCTAGATGTTGGTATGGAGGGTGGTGTGGGAAAAGTTAGTGGACAGAATAGGCAGGTGAAAGGTGGAGAGCGAGGAAGGGTTGGTTGGTTTAAACTGCACATTTTTTAATGCAAGGGTAAGACAGATGAGCTTAGGGCATGGATAGGTACGAGCGACTGGGATGTTGTACAAAACACTAACTCAAAGTCGCTGCCATTTCTTTCCCTCAATTCCACCATCCGCTGCTGAGGGTTCCACATTCATTACACACTCGGCTTCATTGCCCGCCTCTTGGACTCATGAACGTCTCGTTCATTTTCAGAATCCAGAACTGTCTCTTCAGGACCCAGTCTGCTCACTGTCTTATTGGGAATCATCTGCATTGCAGCATTGATGTTACCGACACTTGGAGAAGCAGAGTCCCTGGTGCCTGTCTACCTCCACTTAAGCGTCAATCAGAAGCTAGTTGCTGCATATGTTTTGGGTAAGTATGTTTCAGATTAAATACAGAGAATTTTGTGTTTACAAATATAAACAAATGTATATAATCATGGACAAAGCAAAATCCTGCAGATGTTTCAGTTCAAGCTGGGACATGTTGTACACAAATGCAAGAGCAGAGAAGTTTGAGCTGGAGAGGCGAGAGGAGCAAGAGGTCAGATATGTGATGGAGATGTGCAAGAGAAAGCAGTGGATCAGTTCATGCAGTGTAGGTCCCATCCACTGGCTCGCACTCGTCAGTGGATCAGTTCATGCAGTGTAGGTCCCATCCACTGGCTCCCACTCGTCAGTGGATCAATTCATGCAGTGTAGGTCCCATCCACTGGCTCCCACTCGTCAGTGGATCAGTTCATGCAGTGTAGGTCCCATCCACTGGCTCGCACTCGCCAGTGGATCAGTTCATGCAGTGTAGGTCCCATCCACTGGCTCCCACTCGTCAGTGGATCAGTTCATGCAGTGTAGGTCCCATCCACTGGCTCGCACTCGCCTGAGCTGCTGTGCCTGATCTACGCTGGCGATCGTGTCGCCTCCGATGCCCAGTCCCATTGGAACTGGAAAAGCGGATGCTTGTGTTGTGCGGATGGCTTCCATCCTGCACATTTTAAGAGAACTTCATGGCAAGAAACGGAAGGGTGGTAATATAAAGGGAATTAGAATATTGAACAGCAAAGCTGTATTAATGTCATCTGTCGGCAGTCAGTGAAGAGCTGGACTTTGGTCCCTTGGAGAGCATGCTGCAAGGACATTGGTGATTAACATCCAATGTTAGCTCTCGATAGTGTAAGTGATGGGGTCAGGCATCGGCCATTTGACCTTTGAAAACATTCATCAAGGTCAGAGCTGACCTTCCCCCATGGCACCCTCCTCGTTTCCTTGATGTCCAGGAATCTATTATTCTGAATGGATTTAACAGCCTCGCCCCTTCTGGGTAGATAATTCCAAACATTCCTTGTCATCCAAGTGAAAATCTTCACTTCACCTTCCTTCCT
Source organism: Rhinoraja longicauda (assembly GCF_053455715.1). Taxonomy (NCBI): domain Eukaryota; kingdom Metazoa; phylum Chordata; class Chondrichthyes; order Rajiformes; family Arhynchobatidae; genus Rhinoraja; species Rhinoraja longicauda. The sequence goes on along the minus strand of NW_027601267.1, from coordinate 754,515 downwards.
AATTGATCTACTTACTTGGAGACTGGGAGCCCCTGGTACTAGACCCAGCCCAGGGCTAACATTCCTCTGCATCCGAAACGTTTTGCAAGTTTCGCTCAACTCCAGATAATACAATCATCTCCCTCCCAGGAAGCAGCTTTGTGAATCTACACTGCACCATTTATTCATTTTTAGATAAGACCAACAATGTACGCAGTACACCAGACATTAGTAAGTTTCAATTAGATCATTCCTCATTCTTGTAAACTCTAGAGGACACAGGTCATGTCCATCCTCTCTCTGTGGATGGTACACCTGCCACCCTAGGGATCAGCTGATGAGTCCATATTGCGCTCCATCTGTGCCAGCAAGTTCTTCTTTGGGTAAACAGACTTGGTGTCTGCTTGTGATGCAGAGTCACCAAGGCGGTGTGTGGCATCTTCATCACCAGAGGAGGAGTGAAGGCCAGTGGTGGCACCTGCATGTTGGCTTCAGTTCACCCACCACTGTCAACATTACCCAACCTAACTGTTTTAAACCGATGTACAGTACTTTGTTTCTTAATTCCACTTCTCTGTGCTCCAAAGTGGATAGCCTAAAATTTCCATGTTCCATTGTCCAGTTCCTTCTCATTCACCCTTGCAGCCTCTCCAGTCTCTTCTCAGTTCACAATCCTCCCAAGGTGCAACCAGCAGAACCTTACCTGATCACCAGCCAGACAGTCACTGTGCACACATCACACTTATTCCACCTTTGGTCCACTTTACCTGTAGTTCACCACAAGAAAGTTTGAATTCACACAGTGATCTGACTCAGTGGGATTTGGCAGTTTACACCAGGATAGAAATGTATAAAATTATAAAAGGACTGGACAAGTTAGATGTAGGAAAAATGTTCCCAATGTTGGGGGAGACCAGAACCAGGGGCTACAGTCTAAGAATAAAGGGGAGGCCATTTAAAACTGAGGTGAGAAGAAACCTCAGTTTCACCCAGAGAGATGTGAATTTGTGGAATTCTCTGCCACAGAAGGCAGTGGAGGCCAATTCACTGGATGAATTTAAAAGTGAGTTAGATAGAGCTCTAGGGGCTAGTGGAATCAAGGGATATGGGGAAAAGGTAGGCACGGGTTACTGATTGTGGATGATCAGCCATAATCACAATGAATGGCAGTGCTGGCTCGAAGGGCCAAATGGCCTCCTCCTGCACCTATTTTCTATGTTTCTATGATATTGAATGGAAAGCATTCTTATGCTGTTTGTTCACACTGCCCAGGAAACTGTGGTTGTATTGCTCAAATTCAAACCATGCTGCCAATCAATCAGAACAACTCCATCCCTACAACGTTTAGATTCAGCTTAGCTTATTGGCACGTGCAATGAAGTTCCTTCTTGACATGAAGCTCATGCAGATAAGTGCAAGGTGTTGCATTTTGGGAAGTCAGCCAGGGCATCACTTTCACAGTCAATGGCAGGGCTATGGGGAATGTTGTCGAGCAGAGGAATTGAGGAGTGCAGGAACATAGTTCTGTGAAAGTGGTGTCACCGGTAGAAATGGTGGTCAAGAAGGTTTTCAGCACATTGACCTTCATCAGTCAGGGTACTGAGTGTGGAAGTTGGGATGTTACAGACCTCCCAACCCTTCCGAATTTGGCGGAAAGTTTCCGCTTTCTTATTTCATTTCCGCCATTCTGATTTTGCCTCACATTTTTCCGCAAAACACGTCTCGCCGCTGGCCCTGCCTCGCCCCGCCCCGCCGCTCGCCCGTCTCACCCTGACCCTCCGCTCACCTCGCCCCGCCACTGGCCTGGCCTCGCCTCTCGCCGCTGGCCCGGCCTCGCTGCGGAGCGTGATGTTGAGAGGGGATGGGGGTATGGGGGAGGGGGGCAGTGGAGTGAGAGGAGAGAGTGGGGGTCGGGGGGGTGGAGGAACGGAGGGCGAGAGTGGGGGTGGGAGGGGAGCGGGGGAGGAGGGGTGGGAGAGTGGATTTGGGGGGAGGGGTGGGGGGAGTAGGGAGGAGGGGTGGGGGGGAGTAGGGGGAGGGGAGTGGGGGGGAGTAGGGGGAGGGGTGGGGGGAGTAGGGTTGGGGGATATGGACCGTTGTAATTTGCTGTTGAAGAGCACTGGAGCAAGTATGTCTTCAATTAAATTAGGTCAGTCAGAAAAGGTCGGGAACAGAGCAAGGACGATCGTTGGCTGAGAGCAAAGTAAGTGGTAATTGCAGTGTGAAAAGGCAGTTTAAAAAGAGCGCCAAGAGGCCATTTGTAGTCAGTCAGAAAAGTGCATAACTCCAAGCTTGTGAGGAAGGCAGGATAGAAGTGAGTACCTGGATTGGTTGATCAATTAAAGTAGAAGTTTGGTAAATTGGCCAATTAAGTAATTTAGTGTCTGATTTAAGCAAGACTTGCACAAGGGGTGCAGCCCTGTTAAGGGAAGTGCCCTGTGAGAAAAGTGCGAGTCTTTGGCTGTGTGTCTTAGTGCCCTGTGAGTAAAGTGCGAGTCTTTGGCTGTGAGTCTTTGGCTGTGAGTCTTTGGCTGTGAGTCTTCGGCGAGGAGGCTATGCTTGTTTTTGAGCCTGAATTGGGTTTTTTACACTAAAATAATGGCAGACAAGTTGGTGCAGTGTGTTTCCTGCAGGATGTGCAGGACCTCTGGAGCTTCTGGGAGCTACACCTGCAAGAACTGTGTCCAGGTGCAGCTCCTGAATGAACGTGGTGGAGTTGGAGAAGCAGCTGGATGACCTCAGGGCCATCCGGGAATGCGAGAGTTTCCTGGACAGGACCTACTGTGAGGCTGTCACGCCAAGGGTCCAGGTCGAGCGAAGATGGGAGACTGTTTCAGGGGGGAGCAAACGTGGACTACAGGAGACCCCGGTGGCTGTGCCTATTGCAAACAGGTACACCCTCTTGTGAACTGTCAGGGCAGAAGACGCTTCCAATCCGAGCGACAGACATGTTGACAGATCTAACCCGGGCAAGAAAACTCGACCGGGGAGACCGAAGTCAGGAAGAGCCATAGTGGTGGGTGACTCCATTGTCTGAGGTACGGACAGTAGATTCTGTGGCAGCAGATGGGACTCGAGGATGGTCTGTTGCCTCCCTGGTGCCAGGGTTCAAGACATCACAGACCGGCTTCAGAACATCCTAGCGAGGGAAGGCGATCAACCGGAAGTAGTTGTGCATGAGGGCACGAACGATGTCGGGAGGAAGAGGAAGGAGATACTGCATCGTGAGTTTAGAGAGATAGGAAGAAGACTGAGAAGTAGGATGTCGAAGGTGGTTGTCTCTGGACTGCTACCTGTACCTTGTGCTGGTGAGGGCAGGAACAGAGAGATCGGGGATATGAATGTATGGCTGAGGGGCTGGTGCAGGGAGCAGGGATTTAGATTTCTAGACCACTGGGATCTCTTCTGGGGTAGGGGTGACCTGTACAAAAGGGACGGGTTACACCTTAACAGCAGGGGGACCAACATTCTGGCAGGCAGGTTTGTTAGACGTGTGAAAATCACGTTGGTAATGGACCCCAGGAAAGAGAGTTTGTGGAGTGTCTCCGTGATGGATTCTTAGAACAGCTTGTACTGGAGCCTACTAGGGAGAAGGCAATACTGGAATTTAGTGCTGTGTAATGAACCTGATCTGATAAGGGGACTCGAAGTAAGAGCCATTAGGAGGCAGTGATCACAATATGATAAGTTTTACTCTACAAATTGAGAGGGAGAAGGGAAAATTGGAAGTGTCAGTATTACAGTATAGCAAAGAGGATTACAGAGGCATGAGGTAGGAACTGGGAAAACGGTGGAACAGCAATGGCAGGTATTCCTGGGAATAATGCAGAAGTTGCAGGATCAATTTATCCCAAAGAGGAGGAAAGATTCTAAGGAGTAAGAGGCACCCGTGGCTGACAAGGGAAGTCAAGGACAGCATAAAAATAAAAGAGAAGAAGTACAACAAAGCAAAGAAGAGTGGGAAGCCAGAGGATTGGGACTCTTTTAAAGAGCAACAGAAGATGACTAAGAAGGCAATATGGGGAGAAAAGATGAGGTACGAGGGTAAACTAGCCAATAATATAAAGGAGGATAGTAAAAGCTTTTTTAGGTATGTAAAGAGGAAAAAAATAGTCAAGGCAAATGTGGGTCCCTTGAAGACAGAAGCAGGGGAATTTATTATGGGGAACAAATAAATGGCAGACGAGTTGAACCGGTACTTTGGATCTGTTTTCACTAAGGAAGATACAAACAATCTCCCGGATGTTCTAATGGCAAGAGATCCTAGAGTGACGAAGGAACTGAAGAAAATCCACATTAGGCAGGAAATGGTGTTGGGTAGACTGATGGCTGATAAATCCTCAGGGCCTGATGGTCTGCATCCCAGAGTACTTAAGGAGGTGGCGCTAGAAATTGTGGACGCATAGGTGATCATTTTCCAATGTTCTATAGATTCAGGATCAGTTCCTGCTAATGTTGTCCCACTTTTTAAGAAAGGAGGGAGAGAGAAAACGGGAAATTATAGACCAGTTAGTCTTATATCAGTGGTGGGGAAGATGCTGGAGTCAATTATAAAAGACGAAATTGCAGAGCATTTGGATAGTAGTAACAGGATCGTTCCGAGTCAGCAAGGATTTACGAAGGGGAAATCATGCTTGACTAATCTTCTGGAATTCTTTGAGGATGTAACTAGGAAACTTGACAGGGGAGAGCCGGTGGATGTGGTGTACCTTGACTTTCAGAAAGCCTTCGACAAGGTTCCACATAGGAGATTAGTGGGCAAAATGAGAGCACATGGTATTGGAGGTAGGGTACTGACATGGAGAGAAAATTGGTTGACAGACAAAGCAAAGAGTGTTCTAAATTGCCCACCCCTTATTCTTAAACTGTGGCCCCTGGTTCTGGACTCCCCCAACATTGGGAACACGTTTCCTGCCTCTAACGTGTCCAACCCCTTAATAATCTTATACGTTTCGATAAGATCTCCTCTCATCCTTCTAAATTCCAGTGTATACAAGCCTAGTCACTCCAGTCTTTCAACATATGACAGTCCCACCATTCCGGGAATTAACCTAGTAAACCTACGCTGCACGCCATCAATACTAAGAATATCCTTCCACAAATTTGGAGACCAAACCTGCACACAGTACTCCAGGTGCGGTCTCACTAGGGCCCTGTACAACTGCAGAAGGACCTCTTTGCTCCTATACTCAACTCCTCTTGTTATGAAGGCCAACATTCCATTGGCTTTCTTCACTGCCTGCTGTACCTGCATACTTCCTTTCAGTGACTGATGCAGATCTCGTTGTACGTCCCCTTTTCCTAACTTGACACCATTCAGATAATACTTTGCCTTCCTATTCTTACCACCAAAGTGGATAACCTCACACTTATCCACATTAAACTGCATCTGCCATGCATCCGCCCACTCACACAACCTGTCCAAGTCACCCTGCAACCTCATAGCATCTTCCTCACAGTTCACACTACCACCCAGCTTTGTATCATCTGCAAATTTGCTAATGATACTTTTAATCCCTTCATCCAAGTCATTAATGTATATTGTAAATAGCTGCGGTCCCAGCATCGAGCTTTGCGGTACCCCACTAGTTAATGCCTGCCATTCTGAAAGGGACCCATTTATCCCCATTCTTTGCTTTCTGTCTGTCAACCAACTTTCTATCCATGTCAGTACCCTACCTCCAATACCATGTGCTCTAATTTTGCCCACCAATCTCCTATGTGGGACCTTGTCGAAGGCTTTCTGAAAGTCAATTTTCCTAGTTACATCCTCAAAAAATTCCAGTAGATTAGTCATGCACGATTTCCCCTTCGTAAATCCATGCTGACTCGGAACGATCCTGTTACTGAAATCCAAATGCTCCGCAATTTCGTCTTTTATAATTGACTCCAGCATCTTCCCCACCACTGATGTCAGACTAACTGGTCTATAATTTCCCGTTTTCTCTCTCCCTCCTTTCTTGAAAAGTGGGATAACATTAGCATACATGAATGTAGCGCAACGCGTAAGCACATTTGGTGTGCATACTTTCTTTTGCTGAAAAGTTGCATTACGCGTCATATGAATTTTGATGAAAATTTCTGAATTTTGGACATCAAAATTCTGAATTTGTAAAATCAAATGTTGGGAGGTCTAGATGTTATGATACAGTTGTACAAGACATTGGTGTGGCTGCACTTAGAGTTTTGTGTTCAGTTTTGATCACCCTGCTAGAGGAAAGACGTTGTTAAGCTGGAAAGAGTGCAGAGAAGATTTATAAGGGGTTGCCAGGACATGAGGGCCTGAGATATAAGAAGAAGACTTGTAGCACAGGAAGATGAGTGGTGATCTTAAAAAGATGTATAAGATCATGATGAGAATAGATAGATGCACAGTCTTTGACCCAGAGTCAGGGAATCAAGAGCCAGAGGACATTGGTCTAAGGTGAGAGGGGAACGATGTAATGGGAACCTGAGGGGCGATTTGTTTCACCCAGAGGGTGGTGGGTACATAGAACGATCTGCCAGAGGAGGTAGTTGAGGTTGATAGAAACATAGAAACATAGAAAATAGGTGCAGGAGTAGACATTCGGCCCTTCGAGCCTGCACCGCCATTCAATATGATCATGGCTGATCATCCAGCTCAGTAACCTGTACCTGCCTTCTCTCCATACCCCCTGATCCCTTTAGCCACAAGGGCCACATCTAACTCCCTCTTAAATATAGCCAATGAACTGGCCTCAACTACCTTCTGTGGCAGAGAATTCCACAGACTCACCATTCTCTGTGTGAAGAAATGTTTTCTCATCTCGGTCCTAAAAGACTTCCCCCTTATCCTTAAGCTGTGACCCCTGGTTCTGGACTTCCCCAACATCGGGAACAATCTTCCCGCATCTAGCCTTTCCAACCCCTTAAGAATTTTATATGTTTCAATAAGATCCCCCCTCAGTCTTCTAAATTCCAGCGAGTATAAGCCTAGTCTATCCAGTCTTTCTTCATATGAAAGTCCTGCCATGCCAGGGATCAATCTGGTGAACCTTCTCTGTACTCCCTCTAAGGCTAGAATGTCTTCCCTCAGATTAGGAGACCAAAACTGTACACAATACTCCAGGTGCGGTCTCACCAAGGCCCTGTACAACTGCAGCAGAACCTCTCTGCTCCTATACTCAAATCCTCTTGCTATGAATGCTAACATACCATTTGCTTTCTTCACTGCCTGCTGCACCTGCATGCCTACTTTCAATGACTGGTCCACCATGACACCCAGGTCACGTTGCATCTCCCCTTTTCCGAATTGGCCACCATTCAGGTAATACTTTGCTTTCCTGTTCTTGCCGCCAAAGTGGATAACCTCACATTTATCCACATTATATTGCATCTGCCATGCATTTGCCCACTCTCCTAATCTATCCAAGTCACTCTGCAGCCCCCTAGCATCCTCCTCGCAGCTAACACTGCCACCCAGCTTCGTGTCATCCGCAAACTTAGAGATGTTGCATTCAATTCCCTCGTCCAAATCATTAATATATATTGTAAATAACTGGGGTCCCAGCACTGAGCCTTGCGGTACCCCACTAGTCACTGCCTGCCATTCCGAAAAGGACCCGTTTATTCCTACTCTTTGCTTCCTGTTCGCCAACCAATTCTCTATCCACCTCAACACTGAACCCCCAATACCGTGTGCTTTAAGTTTGTATCCCAATCTCCTATGTGGGACCTTGTCGAAGGCCTTCTGATATAACACATCAACTGGTTCTCCCTTATCCACTCTACTAGTTACATCCTCGAAAAATTCTATAAGATTCGTCAGGCATGATTTGCCTTTCACAAATCCATGCTGACTTTGTCCGATGATTTCACCACTTTCCAAATGTGATGCTATCACATCTTTAATAACTGACTCTAGCATTTTCCCCACTACCGATGTTAGGCTAACTGGTCTATAAAAGTAGGCTCCTACAAAAGTAGGCTGCCCTGGAAGGTTAGATCGCATGGGATCCAAGGAGAGATAGCAGAATGGATAGGAAATTGGCTTCATGGAAGGAAACAGAGGGTGATGGTGGAAGGTTGCCTCTCAGACTGGAGGCCTGCGACTAGTGGTGTGCCTCAGTGTTCAGTGCTGGGCCCGTCACTGTTTGTCATCTGTATCAACAATTTGGATGAGAACATTCAGGGCAAGATTAGCAATTTTGCAGATACAAAAGTGGGTGGTTTTGCAGATAGTGAAGATGGTTGTGGAATATTGCAGCAGGATCTTGATCCATTGGCCAAGTGGGCTGAGGAATGGTTGATGGAATTTAATACAGAGAAATGTGATGTTGCATTTTGGGAAGGCTAACATGGGCAGGACCTCCACAGTGAATGATGGGGCTCTGGGGAGTGTTGTAGAGCAGAGGGATCTAAGAGTGCAGGTGCATGGTTCCTTGAAGGTGGAGTCGCAAGTAGATATGGTGGAAAAAAAGGCTTTTGGCACATTGGCCTTCATCAGTCAGAGCGTAGAAGTTGGGAGGTCATGTTGCAGTTGTATAAGACATTGGTGAGGCCGCATTTAGAGTATTGCGTTTAGTTCTGGGCACCATGTTATAGGAAAGATGTTGTCAAGCTGGAAGGGGTACAGTAAAGATTTACGAGGATGTTGCCAGGACTAGAGGGTGTGAGCTATAGGGAGATTTATTCACAAAATGCTGGAGTAACTCAGCAGGTCAGGCAGCATCTCGGGAGAGAAGGAATGGGTGACGTTTCGGGTCGAGACCCTTCTTCAGAGTCTATTGAGCTATAGGGAGAGGTTGAGTAGGCTGGAACTCTATTCCTTGGTGAGCCGGAGGATGAGGGGGGATCTTATAGAGGTGTATAAAATCATGAGAGGAATAGACTGGGTAGATGCATAGTCTCTTGCCCAGAGTAGGTGAATTAATGACCAGAGTTAAATGAAGGGGAAAAGATTTAATAGGAATCTTACTTACACAAACTACCAGAGGAGGTAGTTGAGGCTGGGACTATCCAAACATTTAAGAAACAGTTAGACAGGTACATGAATAGGACAGGTTTGGAGGGATATGGGCCAAACACAGGCAAGGACTAGTGTAGCTAGGACATGTTGGCCTTTAGAGGCAAGTTGGGCCGAATGGCCTGTTTCCACACTGTATCACTCTATGACTCTAGGTACTATAACAGAATTTAAAAGACATTTAAAAGATAGGTTCAACAACAGGAAAGGTTGAGAGGAATATGGGCCAAATATAGACAGGTGGGACTAGTGTAGATGTGGCATCTTGGTCAGCATGGGCAAGTTAGGCCAAAGGGTCCTTTTCCACACTGTATAATTTTGACCCAGAGTAAACAGTGTACATAGTGTAAAGATAATAAATAATGAGCAATTAATATTTCGCATGAAGCATTTTGGGGAGATTCTTCTTGAAAGCCTCGGATTTGTACTTTGGCAGTGTTCACCTAAGGTTTCTGGTTAGAAATACCCGTTTTTGTCAGAACGCAGTTTTTAACGTATTTTTAAATGGACCAGGTGACAACGGATGTCTAATTCTTCAGGCTGGATAAAGTGGAGTTGAAGATGTTCCAGTGCAGTGTTTGGTTAACGTAAGTAAACCAAGTGCTGTTTGTTTCAGGGCTGGTAACCATGGTCATCCTGCGTACATGAGGGAGGAGCGGCCAGTGGATGTGATGGAGGCCGTGCGGGGACCCAGGTCACCACATGCAGCTCGCCGGCTGAGCCTCGTCGGCTGAGCGGAAGCTGGCCCGGGCCAGCTCTGTCCATCTCCTGCGTGTTTTAACATTTACAGATTGAGGCAGCCTGTAAGCATCCTCGCCGACAACACCATCATAAGCTTTGTTTTAATGCTCTGAATATGTTGGAGAAACAGTTTCACATGTGCACAGAACTTTTATTAAACAGAACATCATTTATTACATTTTACTCTGGCTGCAAATACTATGGGTCTCACCACGTGGGCGGGGTTTAGTCCCCAACGGGTGCATACGCCTCCCTACCCGCCACAGTACAGAATATAATCCAAGTAACTCGCATAACGGGAACTGTGCAATATGAACTGTTCTCCACAGCTCCACACCACTATCTCCTGTGCTTTTTATTTCAATGTCCACATCAAACTTTAAGATGATTATTAAATAGCCTCCATTGTTCTTAGAAATAACTCACTGGGTAGCTCAACTGTGAAGCAGAAGCTTGAACTGAAGTCCTGCCTTGTTTTCCCACTCAGCCTCATCTGTCATGCTCCACAGCAAAAGCCTCATAGTATCAGAGGGACCCAATACTATCATCCCAGAGACCAGTTCTCCTGAATGTCTTGGTCAATATTTATCCCTCACCGAGCTTCACAAAGATTATTCAGTGGTCATCGCACTGTGGGTAATTTTTGTGTACAAATTGAGGTTTTCCATGGCAATAAGTGAGTATATTTCCAAGATACTTCATTGGCTGTGAAGTCTGAATTGTACAGAACAACTGTTTAGTGCAGGCATTCCTCACTTGCTGCACAGTGGACCAAGAGGAAGCAGAATGCATTCATATTCCTAATGTTGCAGTAGCCAGTTCACAGGGAGATTGATGTGATGTGCATTTATGCACAGAGCCACTGGAGGACCATTTAACACTCTGTTGCTGTCACTCATGGATGGAATGAAGGTCGCCTCAGGTTTATCCTGGAACCTGCTGGGGTGATTGTAACTAGGTTTTTGGCCATTGCACAAAAGCGCCTTCTACAATGAAGGGGAGCATGCTGTGGGAAATCTTGTGTATGAGTACACTGCAGCATTAAGAGATTCACATTTCATCTGTAGGACAAAGGGATCAAACAGCCCTTCCCTTTTAACTTGTATTGCTCCTGCCAATGGGGGGAGCAACAAAGTCACACGGATGTCTAATCCATGGGCATCCAGATTCCAAACCAAAAGAAGTCTAAACACCTAATCTTACAAACAACTTCAATACCTTTCATAATGTAGCGAATGGTTGGGATGAGGCAAGAGGGATATCGATGACAATTTGATGAGTGAAAAATGAGTTAATGAATAAAATGTAGGTCTTGTAATACACCTTGCCCTATGCACCTGTCAGCTGCTCCATACTTTGTGCGATTTCACTGTTGTTTGTGCATCGTTCAGAAAGCTGCATGTCTGATGTGCATCACCACTTGCCTGGCAGAGAATTCCCTTTTCTTGATCAGGAAAAGTAAGCCCAGGCTGTTCTAGAGGTAATACTTCAAAACAATGAACATATTTAAGGAACTTGTTTAAAGTTTTAAAGTCTACACGTACATTACATGAAATTTTGAGTTCCTGAATGAAGTTAAATTGTGACTTCATCTGTTACAAATACAAGCAGGGGAAGATAAGTAGGAAGTATCCAGAAATGAATCACAGCCATCCACACTGCAGACTCTGTGAAGCTGTATTTTAAAAGACAAAGTATGACACCTTGTAAATGTTTACATCATGATTTCTACAATTTATTTAAACATTTTAACAATAAAGTTATTTTTGAGAACATATTATCCTTTTTTGCTTTGTCCAGTGAGAGACGGGCAATTCTGACTCCAACTGGGGTTGCAATCACTCAATCCAATTACTACCACTGACTACTGGCCACATCTTCCCATCCAGGATCCAACTACTGGCCACATCTTCCCATCCAGGATCCCACTACTGGCCACATCTTCCCATCCAGGATCCAACTACTGGCCACATCTCCCCACAGGATCCCACTACTGGCCACATCTTCCCATCCAGGGTCCCACTACTGGCCACATCTTCCCACGGGATCCCACTACTGGCCACATCTTCCCACAGGATCCCAGTACTGGCCACATCTTCCCATCCAGGGTCCCACTACTGGCCACATTTTCCCATGGGATCCCACTACTGGCCACATTTTCCCATCCAGCATCGCACTACTGGCCACGTCTTCCCATCCAGGATCCCACTACTGGCCACATTTTCCTATCTCTTCCCCTTTCTGCTTTCCCAGAGACGTTCCCTCCGTAAGTTCCTCGTCCCTTCCAACCCAAACCACCCCCTCCCCAGATACTTTCCCCTGCAACCGTAGGAGATGCAACACCTGTCCCTTTACCTCCCCCCTCGGACCCAAACATCCAAGGACCCAAACAGTCTTTCCAGGTGAGACAGAGGTTCACCAACCTCATCTATTGCATCCGCTGTTCCAGATGTCTTCTCTACATTGGCGAGACCAAACGCAGGCTGGGCGATCATTTCGCTCAACATCTTCGCTCAGTCCGCCTTAACCAACCTGATCTCCCAGTGGCTAAGCACTTCAACTCCCACTCCCAGTCTGACCTTTCTGTCATGGGCCTCCTCCATTGTCATAGTGAGGCCCACTGCAAATTAGAGGAACAGCATCTCATATTTCGCTTGGGCAGTTTACACCCCAGCGGTATGAACATTGACTTCTCCAACTTTAGATAGTTCCTCTGTCCCTCTCTTTCCCCTCCCCCTTCCCAGTTCTCCCACTGTCTTCTTGTCTCCAACTACATCCTTTCTTCGTCCCACCCCCCTCCCTTGACATCAGCCTGAAGAAGGGTCTCGCCCCGAAACGTCACCCATTCCTTCTCTCCAGAGATGCTGCCTGACCCGCTAAGTTACTCCAGCATTTTGTGATACCACTGACACAAGGCTCACTGGCCTGTTGTTATTGGCTTATCCCTGCCGCCATTAAATAAAGGAACAACTTTAACCACTATGTGGCGTCTTAACTGTGGCCGACAAGATGGCCAGGTGGGCTGAGGAATGGTTGATGGAATTTAATACAGAGAAATGTGAGGTGTTGCATTTTAGGACGTCTAACAAGGGCAGGACATACACAGTGAATGGTAGACTTCTGGGGAATGTTGTAGAGCAGAGGGATCAAGGAGTGCAGGTGCATGGTTCCTTGAAGGTCGAATCGCAGGTAGATAAGGTGGTCAAAAAGGCTGCACACACAACTGATTGGTGATTCAAGCTAAATGGTCAGACTTCAATGTGAAGGCATCACTTCCAAGCCACCGATCAGCCAAAACATTATGAGCACCTGACTAATATGCTGTTGGTCCTCTGTGTGCAGCCCCATACGCAGCAGGGTGCGACGCACTGTGTGTTGTGACACATTCCACCCGTGACCACCATTAAAATTTTCTGTGACTTATGCCACAGTCGACCTTCTGTCGGTTCAGACCAGACGGGGTAGCCCTCGTTGCCCTCGCGCATCGATGAGCCTTGGGCACCCAACACCTTGTAGTTTGTCCCTCCTCGGACCACTGTCGGTCGGTACTCACCACTGCTGACCGGGAGCACCCCACAAGCCTTGCCTTTTCAGAGATGCTCTGACCCAGTCGTCTGGCCATAACAATTCGGCCCTTGTCAAAGTCGCTCAGGTCTTTACTCCTGCCCATTTCTCCTGCATCGAACACATCAACTTCAAGAACTGACTGTTCACTTACTGCCTAATATATCCCACTCCTTGACAGGTGCCATTGTAACAAGATAATCAATGCCCTCTTTCTCACGGAGGTGCTGCAGCGTGGACAAGGGCGGCTCCTGTTGTCTACGCCGACGGAATGAAATCCCCTGGCACTGTGAGCGGAGAACCATACACCAGTTCCACAGAGGAAGAAGCCAAGTCCTCCTTCGGGGCCATACGGATCCCCAACAAAACCCACGGGAACGCATCCATCCACTCCGGGCCCGTGAGCCACGCCTTCAGCGTGGCGTTGAGATGACGGTAGAACCGCTCCACCAGGCCGTTAGCATGCGGATGAAATGCCGTAGTGTGATGGAGCTGGACCCCCAACAGGTTGGCCATCGCAGACCACAGTTCAGAGGTGAACTGAGCCGCCCCGTTCTGATGAGATGTCGATCCAGTGGGCAGCAAGGGCTCGGGCACGTGTCGCAGCAGACGTGTCGGCCAGCGGAACGGCCTCCGGCCACCAGGTGAATCGATCCACCACAGTGAGGAGGTGAGTGACGCCCCGGGATGGGGGCAGCAGACCCACAATATCCACGTGGATGTGGTCGAAGCGATGGCGAGGCACAGCGAAATCCTGTATGGGCGCCCAGACGTGGCGCTGAATCTTTGACGTCTTGCACGGAATGCACGCCCGGGCCCAGATACCGACCTGTTTGCGCAAGCCGTGCCGCATGAACCGGGCAGCTACCAAGGTAGTCGTCGCCCGGATGGAAGGATGAGCCAACCCGTGGATGACGTCGAACACCCGGCGGCGCCAGGCGGCGGGCACGATGGGTCGCGGCTGACACATGGACATGTGGCACAGGATTGTGGCACCCTCAGGACCAAATGGCACGTCCTCCAGCACCAGGCCGGTAATCATAGTGCGATAGGCGAGCATCCCCCTGTCCTCCAGCTGGGCTGCTGCCAAAGCGGAATAGTCAATACCCGGGGCCACTTCCAGCATGGCACCAATAGCGGGGCAGGGTAACCCGTCAGCGACCTGGTTATTCTTGCCCTCGATGTGGCGGATGCAGGTCGTGAACTCCGAGATGAACGCCAACTGACGCTGCTGCCGAGCAGACAATGGGTCGGACACCCTCACGAAGGCAAACGTAAGGGGCTTGTGGTCGGTGAAGGCGGTAAAGTTCCGGCCCTCCTGGAAAGTGTCGCACCGCCAGGTATAAGGCGAGGAGCTCCCGGTCGAATGCACTGTAATTCCTCTCTGCCAGCACCCATCGAGCAACTGCTCGAGCACGCCGCCCATGGCAGAGTCCAAGGCGTCCACCGTCAGGGCGGTCGGGGCCTCGCGGATGGACCAGCATCGTTGTGCGTGCACGCGCCTCCTTGGCGCCATCGAAAGCGGCCATGGCCTTGTCGTGCCACTGGACGTCCTTCCGCTTGCTGGCCAGGAGCCGAAACAACGGCCGCATGATCCGAGCTTCCACGGGCATGAACCGGTGGTAAAAGGATACCATCCCCAACAATTCCTGGAGTCCTTGCACCTTGGAAGGCCGCGGGAACTGGCGAATGGCCTCCACCTTGTCCGGGAGCGGGACCATATCTTGCTGGGTAACGCGATGACCCAGGAAATCGATGGAACTGAGGCTGAACCGACATTTGTCCAGATTGATGGCCAGGTCATGCTCGCTGAGCGGCCGACAGAGCAACCGGAGGTGTGCGCAGTGCTCCTGGCGAGAGCGACTGGCATCGAGGATGTCGTGCAGGTAAACGAAAATGAAATCCTAAATCCAACAGGAGCTGGAAAGCCTGCGTGGCGTTCTTAAAGCCGAAAGGCATGCGAAGAAATTCAAACAGCCCAAAAGGAGTGATGATGGCCGTCTTGGGCACGTCGTCCAGGTCGACCTTGGAAAAGAACTTAGCCTCGGCGAGATGGGCGTTAAAGTCCTGGATATGCGGAACCAGGTACCGATCCACAGTCGTGGCATCATTGGGCCATCTGTCACCCCACAAGGCCTCCAGTCTCCAGACGCCTTGGGCACCATGTGCAATGGGGATGCCCACGGGCTGTTGGAGCGCTGGACAGTCCCCATGGCCTCCATCTGGCGGAACTCCTTCCTGGCGGTACGGAGCTTGTCAGGGGAGGTCTGCGTGCACGTGCGTGGAGCAGCGGTCCGGACGTGAGGATACGGTGCACCACCGTGCTTTACGGGTAGCCGACCGAAATTGGGGGGTCAATATATCGGGAAAGTCCAACAATATCTGGGCATAGACATTGTCCACGGAAACGCCGGCAGCCAATGCAGCTGGGTGTAAGGAGATCGACTCCATCATTGTAGTGTGGACCAGGTGCTGCCCTCTCACATCCACCAACAGGGATTGAGCCCGGAGGAAATCGGCGCCCAACAACGGCTGGGAGACGTCGGAGATCGTGAAAGTCCAGGTGATACGCCAGGGACCAAAAGTAAGGGGGACCGTGCGAACCTTATACGTCCAGATGGGGCTGCCATTCACAGAGTGAGGGCCCCCACTGACCTGAACGAGTGTCGACTCCCAATGGGGCCAAAACGCTCACATCCGCCCCGGTGTCAACAAGGAACCGGCGTCCCGAATGTCGGTCCCAAGCGTAGAGGCGGTGTATCTGGCTGGCCGCCGCAGCGACTACTGGCGGCCGTCTCCAGCGTTTCCCGAGTACGAGCAGGGCTGGCGGCACTGTCGAGCCGCGCAACCCCAGCGGTGGTGGTAGTAACACCAGCGCCCTCTACCGGCGTTGCCCGCTACCGGCTGGCAGCCCAATGCAGGGGACAGTCGCTGGGTCCTCGCTGGCGCTGCCGACACCGATCAATAGACGCGCCGCCCTGCTGTGACGCCCCGGGCGCTGCAGGTCCTCAATCCAGAGCGCCCATCTCCCGCCAATAGGTCAGCCACAGCTCGTCGTCGCACTCTGCTAGCGCCAGCGGGTAAAGTGGATGTCCGCCAACTGCTGCAGGAACACGAACTGAAACAGAAGGCTGGTGGCCGTCCATGAGCATAAGCATCTTGCTCATGAGGGCTGACGGCTTCCTATCGCCGAGCCCGCCCATGTTGAGGATCAGTGCCGCTCGCTCCATGCGGCTGAGCCCAAAGGTGCGGAGAAGCATCGCCTTGAGGCCTTCGTATATAGCGGCCGCCGGGGATCACACAGGTAAAGCACTATGCGACCGGCCGTTCCATGGTCGAGCGCACCAATGACGTAGTAGTAACGGGTCTCATTGACCGTGATCCCACGGATGTAGAATTGTGCCTCGGCCTGCTGGAACCATACGTACGGTTGGGGAGGGCCAGCAGGTTGGTAGCTTCCGTGTGACCACGTTCAACTGCGCCTGGTCAGCCAGAGCAGCGGGTAGCTGGTTGCCGTCTTGCATGTGGTGCTCCAAAGTGACAAGTTTGGCGCGTCGGGGTCACCAATGTAGCAGGAGCAATTGGTTCAGCCCGAAATAAGGCTAGACGCCAGGTTAGTCCTGTTGGGATGCTTTATTAACACAGCAAGCTGCCAGCGCACATGTTCACTCTCCTCTCTCCACAAAACCCCTGCTGGGAAACCCCGTGAACTGGCAGTCCCAGACTCTGTCAATTTCAGTGCCGAGGGTTCGGCCAAGCAGTGGCCTAAAGGTCCTATTGCGCTTAGGTGATTTTTTCGCCGAAATTTTCTTTTACCCGTTGACAATGACCATGACAATGGTTGAGGTCGAGATTACACCGTCTTTGGAAACATCGCAAAATTCCCATGCTGTCAATGCTTCTCCGGCGTCCTAATTTTCACTGAAATCACTGACAAGTCGGTAAGTACTTGAGAGTTTTGAAATATAACATCTTGTATGGGTTACTTAAAAACCAAGCTTTATGGTAACAAGGCATAAACTGGATTGACTTCCAGTTTACTAATGGCAGTATTAAGAAATTTAATTTTAAGAGTGGTTAAATGGATTTTTGTGAAAGATGTGAGGGCATTCTTTGAAAATGTTCGGGAGATGCATATCTGGTTTCTGGGTTGCATATCTGGGTTGGGAGCCCACTTTAAATGTGATGGCTGATGGCCATAAACATCGCAAAAATTCGCACGCTTACCTGACCGTCAAACTGTCGCCTCCAATCTATCTGTCAAATGTCCTGACGGTAAATAAATTGGTTAAACACAAGTATTTTATGGTATCTTGAAATGACTTTACTTATTTTAATATTATGTGCTTCTAAATGCATCTAACAGCACCTAGCAAACCTGGGGACAGCATGCGACAGCGCCCGCAATAAGCAACGATACCTGGCGACAAGCCAGCTGTCGCTGAGAAATTTCACTCCGCTGAGATTCACTAAGATTCTTGGAAGACTCCTCACGATCATGCCCACGACACCCCGGCGAACTGTCGGCAACAGCCTGGTCGCCGGCAGTCACCTTAAAATCGCCTAAGTGGGACAGGAGTCGCCACATCTCAGCATTACATCCCTGTTTTGTATATAAGCCCTCTCAAAACCCATTGCGTTTTTTTTTCTTTACTACCGATTCGACGCAGATTAACGTTTTGGGAATCCTGCACCAGCACTTCCAAGTCCCTTAGCAGCTCCGATTTCTGGATACTCATTTAGAAAATAATCTACGCCTTTATTCCTACTACCAAACTGAATGCCCACTCTCCCAACCTATCCAAATCCTTCTTCAGAGTCCCTGTTTTCTCTACATGACCTGCCCCTTCACGTATTTTCGTATCATGCGCAAACTTGGCCACAAAATCTTCAATCCCCTCGTCCAAATCATTAATATACAATGTGAAGAGTAGCGGCCCCAGCACCAACGCTAGTCACTGATAGCCACCCAGAAACAGCCCCCTTTATTGCCACTCTTTGCCTTCTGCCAACCTGCTGTCCATGCCAGTATCTGCCCTTTGATACCATGGGCTCTCATCTTCCTTAGCAGCCTCCCGTGTGGCAACCTTATCAAGGCATTCTCAAAATCTAGGTAAACAACATCGACTGACTCTCCTTTGTCTGTCCTGCTATTTACTTCTGCAAAGAATTTGAGCAAATTTGTCAAGCAAGACCTCCTTCACAAACTAACTTTGGCCTATTTTATCGTGAACTTATAAGTACTCCGTAACCTCATCCTTTATAATGGACTCTAAAATTTTACCAACCATGATGTCAGACTAACCGGCCTTTCGTTCCGACTATTCTGCTTTGCTCCCTTCTTGTATAGTGAGTACGGTGCCAGGAAACACTGGGGAGGCCTCTACTGTGTCTGGAGACGTGGCTGGATTGTAAGACTGAAGCACAGGGGAGGTAGCGTCTGCCTCATGGTTAACTCTTCGCGATGCTCAGATGTAGCAGTCCTGTCCAACTCCGCTCCACACCTGGAACCCCTGACGGTGAAGTCTCGCCCCTTCTACCTCCTGAGGGAATTCACCTCCATCATCCTGACGCGGTCTACATCCCACCCCAGGCTAGGGTTGTCCCATTTTAGCTGGGACATCCCGTATTTTGGGCTAACCAATGTACTGCCCTTGTCCCGTATTAGGCCCGGGGGGACATAGTAGGCCCGGACAATGTTGGCCCGGGGGCCACCGTAGGCCTGAACAGTGTAGGCTAACGGAGTGTTTCAATCACACGAACAAGTGAGTTTTAAACATCTTTGGAATTCGGAGAAGGTACAGCGGTGCACTAAATATCTCTGGGTATCGCCGCGACGCTACAGAAATCTTTTTAAAAGGTTCCTGTGTGCTTTGGGGCTGCGAGCGGTGTTATCAACTGACAGCTCAGCTCCCACCACTGAGGCTGGCAACCTGCCAGGAAACTGGGGCGCACAAAAAGGGGGAGAAAAACCTGTCTGGACTGTTACACCTGCGCCCAGAACAACCCCCCTCACTGCCTCGTCGCTACTGGTCTGGTTTTCGTGCGGTGTGGGAGATTTTCTGCACCCTCGACCTTCTTCTGCGGCCTTGAGACCTGGAGCTGAAGGACCCTCCTCTCTCTCGGAGTCCAACAAAAAACTGACTACAGGTGAATCCCTTTCGTTGCTGCAGGAGCAGCGAAGACCAGTGGGGATTGCTAGCGAAAGTCTGCAGCTCGCCAGGGAACGCAGGAGGCAGAGATACCCGGGCCAAGAGGCCGTGACGCAGCAGTTTTTAGTGGGAGCCACCATTGTTGACCTTCGAGGCAACACCACTCCCCTCCCTCCCTCGAACTGTTCTACACTTGTTTGCGTGTATGGACTTGGCCCCATGCCTTTTGTTTCATTGTAGTGCCTGACATCATGCAAGGTCAGCGTTCTGGGGGATCGGGGCCTTTGAGGAGTTATGGAAAGGCGGCTGCTTCAGCTGCTTCGGCTGCTCCTCTGTTTCCCCATGAGGAACCTACCTTTTGAACATGGGGTCAGGTGCTACTTTCCCCCCCAGATGAACCTGGAGGACTGCGCGGCTGCTGTGGCGGTGGCGGCCAAGCCCACAGGCATTGTGTACAGGGGTCAAATGTTCAGGAAGGGCGTGTTCTTTCTGGAGTCCGTTGAGGGGGTGAACATGGCTGTAAGTAAAGTAAGTAAGTGGGTGGACTTTTCTTGCAGGTCGAGCCCCTGGGGTCCACCGCGCAACGGGTGGCCCTATCCAACGTCCCGCTCTGCATCAAGAACAAGGCCCTCCTTCCCCACCTTCACACCCTGGGGAAGATTCTCACTGATATATCCATGGGATTTCGCAGGTTCTATCCCTCTGGCACCAGCTGACAATGTTGCTGGACCGGGAGGAGGTGGTCGACGGGCACTTCTGTGTCCAGCAGGATGGGCGAGACTTCACCATCTTCTGGACATCGGAGCGCCCGAGGTGCCACGCCTGCAAGGAAGTGGGGCATATTTGGAGGAATTGCCCCAGATCCCGGGTGGAGGCCTCCTCCTCCTATGCCACTAACCCCCTCCCCCCCCCCCACTCCCACTCCCACTCGCACTCCCCCCCCCCAGTCCCACTCCCCCTGCAGTTGAGTCAGGGAACCCTGGGGATGGGGAGGGTCAAAAGAGGCGAAGGTGGCGAAGAAGATGAAGCAACTGGGGTACAATCTCTGGGGGATAAGATCTTGCCACCCATCCCGTCACCTCCCGTTAGGGGGTCCGCAAGCCCCATAATCCAGCCAGGGGCGGAGGGGATTGGGCGGGAGGAGGGGGAACCGCAGATTAGGGTTGCTCAGGTGACCCCAGAGTCTGTGAGCTCCTCTCCTTCGAAAAAAAGGAGGAGGAATCTCTCCAGGGAGGAGCAGAAGGAGAATCCTCCAGTGGGGCGGGGAGTGCTGTGGTGGAGGATGACTCCTGCCCTCTGGTTCTGGCCCCGGTCCCATGCTCTGGGGAGGGTGGTGATGGGGACCACTCGGGTGTAATGGAGCAGGGAGAGATTTCCTGTTGGGGAGGGAATCCCGATTCATGCACCTGAGGAGGCCCAGGAGCAACCCACCCAGGACGAGGTGCAGAACATGCCTGTGGAGTTAGGGACAGTAGGAGGGGAGGGGGAAGGGGAAACCAGCCCTTCTATCCCGCAGGACCTGGCTCCAGAGGGACTCCCTGAGTCTGGGGCACCAGAGTCCACTCTGGGCCCAACTGGTGGAGGGATAGACCCCACTGTCGATGGTCTTGACTCCCCAGGTACACCCGAGGAAGGCCCCTCTGCCACTGGCCCCACGGTGGGGACTGAGGTGGAGGTGAGACCAGAGGGTGGGGAAGAGGCAACCGCTGCGCAGGGTGGGGCGGGAGTCTCAAGCACAGAAGGTGTGTCCAAGGATGGGAATGGTAACTCCATCTGCAGTGGGGGGGTGGAAGGGGACTCCTCCGACAATGAGTCAATGGATGTTCTCGCTGCCCCCGACGCCACTCCTCTCATTCCAGTGGAGGAGATCCGCGAGTTCATCGCGGCCACCGAAGGAGCCCAACATCGGCCCAAACTGGCCTCCCTCCGGTGGCCGAACTTACAAGGGGTCACCAGCTCCCTTAAACTTGATCCTCAGAAGGAGGGGGAGGGGAAGGGGGTGGACGAGGGTGAAGGGGAACGACTGGCGTCAGCTCAGATCCTTCTTGGACGACCTGGAAAAGGACGCTGAGGCCCAGAGCAGCGTCGTTCCTGCTGAGGGTAGAGGGATCAGTAGAGCGTCCCTTGTTGCCAAGATCCGGAAGGTGAAACGCACTGCCAATCCATCTAGGGTCCGTAGTGGCAGAGGCCGCTCTGCTGTCAGTGACCAGGGGACTGGTGAGGGGATCTAGTGTACTCCTGACATGGCGATCACCTTAGCCAGTTATAACATAAATGGCAGCAGGTGGCCTCTCCGCAGGTTTAACCATCTCTCAACCCTGAGGGATGGGAAATAAGCGGTGAGCTTCCTGCAGGAAACCCACACCATCCCAGGAGACGAGTCCACCTGGCTCCTGGAGTGGGGTGGTGAGGTCTTCATGAGTCACCTCAGCTCCATTTCCAGTGGGGTGGCCATTTTGTTGCCCCAGAATTTCTAAAGGTCCAGGAACTGGTGCCAGGCCACTTGCTTCACGTGGCCGTGCGCCTGGATGGCGTGCCGTTGCATTTTGTCAACGTGTACGCCCCCAAGCCCGCCGTGTTGCAGACGTGCCTGTTCCGGGAGGTGTCTACCCTGTTGAGCTCCATCGACCCTGGCGACTGCGTGATCCTCGGGGGAGATTTCAACTGTACCCTCGAGGAAGGAGACCGTTCCGGTATCCAGCGCGGCCAGGAGTCGGTGAAGAAGTTGAAAGAGCTCGTGGGCTCCGTTGACTTAGTAGACACCTGGAGGAACCTCCACCCCGACTCCAGTGCCTTCTCCAGGAGGTCAGAGGGGGGTGGTTCTCGCATCGACCGCCTGTACATTTCTCGGGCGTACGTCTCCCGCGTCTCGGCGGCCTCCATGCGGCCGGTGCCGTGCTCGGACCACCACCTGGTGTGGGTGGAGTTTACCCCGCTGTGCATGCAGGGAGGGTCCATGTACTGGCACTTTAACAACCGGCTGCTGGAGGCCCTCTGAAGGGAATACCAGGAGAAGAAGGACGCGCTGAAGGAGCTGCAGTTACACAAATCCCGAGGCGCGTACGTGAGGTCACGGATCCACACGCTCCACGATTTGGACCGCGGTTCACCCTTCTACTCACTGGAGAAGTGGCGGGGAGTCCGTCAGCAGTTAGTGGAGCTGCTCGCTGACGATGACTCCCCCGTCACCCAACCAGAAGACATCAACGCTGCGGTTCGTTCCTTTTATGTGACCTTGTTCTCACCAGATAGCTCCGGCGGGGACGAGTGCAGTGATCTGTGGGAAGGTCTAGCCGCGGTCGGCCCGGAGGGTGCCGAGCGCCTGGACGCCCCCCTGACACTAGACGAACTGACCGCGGCCCTCCATTAGATTCGAAGGGGCAAATCCCCTGGCCTGGACGGCCTGACAGCAGAGTTTCTCCGCACTTTCTGGGGGATCCCGGGGGAGGACCTGAGGGAGATGCCCCTGTCTTGGCGGAGAGCTGTCGTGGTCCTTCTGCCCAAGAAGGGTGATCTCCGCCTACTAAAGAACTGGCGCCCGGTCTACCTCCTCTGTACCGACTACAAGGTCTTTGCTAAGGCAATGGCCAACCGTGTGGGCCGTGCTGGCCCAAGAGATCCACCCTGACTAGTCTTACATGGTCCCGGGCCGGTCCATCCAGGACAATATCCATCTGGTCCAGGACCTGGTCTACCTGGCTCAGGAGACCGGTATACCCACTGCCTTTCTCTCCCTTGACCAGGCCTGCAAGAGGGTGGATCATGAGTATCTGCTGAGGACTCTGCGGGCGTTTGGGTTCAGACTGCACTTTTTGTCCTCCCAGGTGGCAAGTGCTGGCGACACACCTTTTCCTCCCTTCCAGGTATGCGGATCCCGATGGTGGGCATCAGCTGTGCTGTCCTGCTGTCAACCGGGCCGCCCCACCGCTGGCGGAGGGCGACAGCCCAGGGGTGAGAGCGGCCCCCCCTTGTCCTGCCCCGCTAGGTGTCGGGGGGGCTCGAGCGTGTGGAGCACTAGCGGCTAAACAAACCCCGCTCAGCCGGAAGTACTCATCGGAGTACCCAGGCGCCGTATTCTTTCCCGGGAGCCGGTCCCGCACAACCTGAGCCGCATTTCCTCGACACCCTTCACCTCCCTCCAAGACGCAGGAAGGTGTGTCCTGTACGGGCTCCTCCTCCACACCCTGCACTTCCTCGCCCTGGTCCACTAAGTGGCGGTCGGTGTTGCCTTCCGGTCGCGAGGGGGCCCCGCGGTGGGGGTCCCTCTACGCAGGGATTCTGCCCCTCTCCATCGGGGACCTGGGGTGGAAGGTATTGCACCGAGGAGTCCCCTGCAACCTGTTCCTCGCGCGGTTCACAGACTTTTGCGGGCTGGAAGAGTCTGTGTGCCACGTGTATATGGAGTGTGTGAGTCTGTGTACCACGTGTACATGGAGTGTGTGAGTCTATGTACCATGTGTACATGGAGTGTGTGAGTCTATGTACCATGTGTACATGGAGTGTGTGAGTCTGTGTACCACGTGTACATGGAGTGTGTGAGTCTATGTACCACGTATACATGGAGTGTGTGAGTCTGTGATAGTCCGATAGTCATGAAGTGCTTTGAAAGGCTGGTCCTCTCACACATCAAATCCAGCATCCCTGCCTCACTGGACCCACATCAATTTGCATACAGGGCAAACAGATCCACAGAGGACGCCATCTCTCTGGCTCTTCACACTGTCCTGACTCACCTAGAGAGACAGGGCACGTACATGAGGATGCTATTCATTGACTACAGCTCTGCCTTCAACACGGTCATCCCCACCAAGCTCAGGTGTGGGGTGTGTTGCTACGGAGCTCTGTTTCAATCACTCGAACGAGTGAGTTCTAAACATTTTTTTGGAATTCGGAGGAGGTACAGCGGTACTCTAAACATCTTTGGGTATCGCTGCGACGCTACAGAAATCTTTTTAAAAGGTTTCTGTGTGTTTTGGGGCTGCAAGCGGTGTTATCAGCTGACTGCTCAGCTCCCACTACTGAGGCTGGCAACCTGCCAGGAAACTGTGGCGCACAAAAAGGGGGAGAAAAACCTGTCTGGACTAATACACCTGCGTCCAGAACAACCGCCCCCCTCCCTACTGCCTCGTCGCTACTGACCGGACGGGTCTGGTTTTCGTGCGGTGTGGGAGTTTTTCTACACCCTCGACCTTCTTCTGTGGCCTTGAGACCTGGAGCTGAAGGAGCCTCCTCTCTATCAGAGATAGGCTTCCAACAACAACAGACTGCAGGTGAATCCCTTTCGTTGCTGCAGGAGCAGCGAAGACCAGCGGGGATTGCTTGAGAAAGTCTGCAGCTCACCAGTAAACGCAGGAGAGCCGAGATACCCGGGCCAAGAGGCCGTGACGCAGCAGTTTTTTAGTGGGAGCCGCCATTATTGACGTTCGAGGCAACACCACTCGCCTCCCTCCCATGAACTGTTCTACACTTGTTTGTGTGTTTGGACTTGGCCCCGTGCCTTTTGGATTGTCTTTGTCTTTGTGCAACAGTGTTTTTGTTTCACTGTAGTGCCTGATACCATGCAGGGTCAGCGTTCTGGGGGATCGGGGCCTTCGGGGAGTTATGCTAAGGCGGCTGCTTCAGCTGCTTCGGCTGCTCCTCTGGGGGCCCGGTTCCCCATGAGGAACCTACCCTTTGAACATGGGGTCAGGTGCTACATGCCCCCCCAAATGAACCTGGAGGACTGCGCGGCTGCTGTGGCAGCGGCAGCCAAGCCTGTAGGCATTGTGTATGTGGGAAAAATGTTTGGGAAGGGCGTGTTCTTTCTGGAGTCCGTTGAGGGGGTGAACGCGACTGTATGTAAAGGGGTCACAGTGGGTGGACTTTTCTTACAGGTCGAGCCCCTAGGGTCCACCGCGCAGCGGGTGGTCCTATCCAACGTCCCGCCCTGCATCAAGAACGAGGCCCTCCTTCCCCACCTTCATACCCTGGGGAAGATCCTCACCGACATCACCCCAATACCCATGGGGTTCCGCAGGAAGGACTTGCAGCACGTCCTCTCCCTCAGGCGCCAGTTGACAATGCTGCTGGACCGGGAGGAGGTGGTCGACGGGCGCTTCTGTGTCCAGCAGGATGGGCGAGACTTCACCATCTTCTGGACATCGGACCGCCCGAGGTGCCACGCCTGCAAGGAAGTGGGGCATATTCGGAGGAATTGCCCCAAATCCCGGGCGGAGGCCTCCGCCTCCGGTGCCACTAACCCCCCTCCCCCCCCCACTACCACTCCCCCTGTAGTTGAGTCAGGGAACCCTGGGGATGGGGAGGGTCAAAAGAAGGGGGGCAAGGTGACGAAGAAGATAAGGCACCTGGGGAACAAACCCCCCGGGGATAAGATCTCGCCACCCATCCCGTCACCTCCCGTTAGGGAGTCCGCAAGCCCCATAATCCAGCCAGGGGCGGAGGGGATTGGGCGGGAGGAGGGGGAGCCGCAGACTAGGGTTGCTCAGGTGACCCCAGAGTCTGTGAGCTCCTCCCCTTCGAAAAAAAGAAGGAGGAATCTCTCCAGGGAGGAGCAGAAGGGGGACATAGGGGAATCTTCCAGTGGGGCGGGGAGTGCTGTGGTGGAGGATGACTCCTGCCCTCTGGTTCAGGCCCCGGTTCCATGCTCTGAAGGGGTTTCTGGGGAGGGTGGTGACGGGGACCACTCGGGTGTAATGGAGCAGGGAGAGATTCCTGTTGGGGAGGGAATCCCGATTCATGCACCCGAGGAAGCCCAGGAGCAACCCACCCAGGACGAGGTTGAGAACACGCCTGTGGAGTTAGGGATAGTAGGCGGGGAGGGGGAAGGGGAAACCAGCCCTTCTCTCCCGCAGGACCTGGCTCCAGAGGGACTCCCTGAGTCTGGGGCACCAGAGTCCACTCTGGGCCCAACTGGTGGAGGGATAGACCCCACTGTCAATGGTCTTGACTGCCCAGGTACACCCGAGGAAGGCCCCTCTGCCACTGGCCCCACGGTGGGGGCTGAGGTGGAGGTGAGACCAGAGGGTGGGGAAGAGGCAACCGCTGCGCAGAGTGGGGCGGGAGTCTCAAGCACAGAAGGTGTGTCCAAGGATGGGAATGGTGACTCCATCTGCAGTGGGGGGGGGGGGTGGAAGGGGACTCCTCGGGCAATGAGTCAATGGATGTTCTCGCTGCCCCCGACGCCACTCCTCTCATTCCAGTGGAGGAGATCCGCGAGTTCATCGCGGCCACCGAAGGAGCCCAACATCGGCCCAAACTGGCCTCCCTCCGGTGGCCGAACTTACAAGGGGTCACCAGCTCCCTGAACCTCATCCTCAGAAGGAAGGGGAGGGGAAAGGGAGGGACGGGGGTGAAGGGAGGGACGGGGGTGAAGGGAGGGATGGGGGTGAAGGGGAACGACCAGCGTCAGCTCAGGTCTTTCTTGGACGACCTGGAAAAGGACGCCGAGGCCCAGAGCAGCGTCGTTCCTGCTGAGGGTAGAGGGACCAGTAGAGCGTCCCTTGTTGCCAAGATCCGGAAGGTGAAACGCACTGCCAATCCATCTAGGGTCCGTAGCGGCAAAGGCGACTCTGCTGTCAGTGACCAGGGGACTGGTGAGGGGATCTAGTGTACTCCTGACATGGCGATCACCATAGCCAGTTATAACATCAATGGCAGCAGGGGGCCTCTCCGCAGGTTTAACCATCTCTCAACCCTGAGGGATGGGAAATATGCGGTGAGCTTCCTGCAGGAAACCCACACCATCCCAGGAGACGAGTCCACCTGGCTCCTGGAGTGGAGTGGTGAGGTCTTCATGAGCCACCTCAGCTCCATTTCCAGTGGGGTGGCCATTTTGCTGGCCCCGAATTTCCGGCCAGAAATCCTAAAGGTCCAGGAATTGGTGCCAGGCCGCTTGCTTCACCTGGCCGTGCGCCTGGATGGTGTGCCGTTGCATTTTGTCAACATGTACGCCCCCAAGCCCGCCGTGTTGCAGACGTGCCTGTTCAGGGAGGTTTCTACCCTTTTGAGCTCCATCGACCCTGGCGACTGCGTGATCCTCGGGGGAGATTTCAACTGTACCCTCGAGGAAGGAGACCGTTCCGGTATCCAGCGCGGCCAGGCGTCGGTGAAGAAGTTGAAGGAGCTCGTGGGCTCCTTTGACTTGGTAGACACCTGGAGGAACCTCCACCCCGACTCCAGTGCCTTCTCCAGGAGGTCAGAGGGGGGTGGTTCTCGCATTGACCGCCTGTACATTTCTCGGGCGTACGTCTCCCGCGTCTCGGCGGCCTCCATGCGGCCGATGCCTTGCTCGGACCACCACCTGGTGTGGGCGGAGTTTACCCCGCTGCGCACGAGGGGAGGGTCCACGTACTGGCACTTTAACAACCGGCTGCTGGAGGATCGCCGTTTCCAGGACTCGTTTGTGAGGTTCTGGACCACTTGGAAGGGGAAGAGGGGAGGATTTCACTCCCTGCGGCCATGGTGGGACGTGGGCAAGGCCCACATCCGGCGTTTCTGTCAGGAGTACACTAGGGGGTCTACCAAGAGACGCGATTCCAAGGTCAGACAGCTCGGGAGTGAGCTGCTCGATTTGGATTCGCGTCTAAGTCAGACCGGTGGGGACCCGACCCTCTGGAGGGAATACCAGGAGAAGAAGGACACGCTGAAGGAGCTGCAGTTACAGCAATCCCGAGGCGCGTACGTGAGGTCGCGGATCCAAATGCTCCACGATTTGGACCGCGGTTCACCCTTCTTCTACTCGCTGGAGAAGTGGCGGGGAGTCCGTCAGCAGTTAGTGGAGCTGCTCGCTGACGATGACTCCCCCGTCACCGAACCAGAAGACATCAACGCGGCGGTTCGTTCCTTTTATGGGACCTTGTTTTCACCGGATAGCTCCGGCGTGGACGAGTGCAGTGATCTGTGGGAAGGTCTAACCACGGTCGACCCGGAGGGTGCCGAGCGTCTGGACGCCCCCCTGACACTAGACGAACTGACCGCGGCCCTCCATCAGATTCAAAGGGGCAAATCCCCTGGCCTGGACGGCCTGACAGCAGAGTTCCTCCGCACTTTCTGGGGGACCCTGGGGGAGGACTACACCATGGTCCTGAGGGAGAGCCTGGCGACCGGGGAGATGCCCCTGTCTTGGCGGAGGGCTGTAGTGGTCCTTCTGCCCAAGAAGGGTGATCTCCGCCTACTAAAGAACTGGCGCCCGGTCTCCCTCCTCTGTACCGATTACAAGGTCTTTGCTAAGGCAATGGCCAACCGTCTGGGCCCAGTGCTGGCCCAAGTGATCCACCCTGACCAGTCTTACACAGTCCCGGGCCGGTCCATCCAGGACAATATCCATCTGGTCCGGGACCTGGTCTACCTGGCTCAGGAGACCGGTATACCCACTGCCTTTCTCTCCCTTGACCAGGAGAAGGCTTTCGACAGGGTGGATCACGAGTATCTGGTGAGGACTCTGCGGGCGTTTGGGTTCGGACCGCACTTTGTGGCCCGGATCCGACTTCTATACGCCACTGCGGAGTGCCTCGTCAAGGTCAACGGATCCTTGACGGCCCCCATTCCTTTCCGCAGAGGAGTACATCAGGGCTGCCCCATGTCAGGCCAACTGTACGCCATCTGCGTGGAGCCATTCCTTAGTCTGCTTCGGAGGAGGTTGACGGGCATGGTTCTACGCGAGCCAGATATGGAGGTGGTCCTCTCGGTCTATGGCGATGACGTGCTCCTCATGGTCACTGACCCCGCTGATCTGCAGAGGATGCGCGAGTGCCAACGAGTCTTCTCGGCCGCCTCCTCTGCAAGGATCAATTGGGGGAAATGTTCCGGACTCTTGGTGGGTCCATGGCAGGTGGACTCCCTCCCTGAGGAGATGCGGTTTTTCACGTGGAGCACCACGCACCTCCTTTACTTGGGAGTCTACCTGAGTCCCGTCGTGGAGACCTGGCTGGCGAACTGGCAGGAACTGGAGTTGAAAGTCGTCGCCCGGCTTGGGCGCTGGTCAGGTCTCCTCAGCGTGCTTTCCTACCGGGGCAGGGTGTTGGTCATTAACCAACTCGTGGCTTCCCTGCTCTGGTACAGATTGACCACATTGGTCCCATCAGCCACTTTTGCTGGGATCATCCAGAAGAAGTTGGTGGACTTCTTCTGGGGCAACAGAAAGCACTGGGTCTCTGCAGCGGTCCTGAGTCTCCCGATTGAGGAGGGCGGGCAGTCGCTGGTGTGCATCCGCACCCAGTTGGCGGCTCTCCGCCTCAGGACTCTGCAGAGATACCTGTACTCGGAGCGTCCTCCCAGGTGGCACGTGCTGGCGACGCACTTTTTCCAACGGGGCCGCTGCCTTCAAGCAGGTACGCGGATCCCGATGGTGGGCGTCAGCCGTGCTATCCTGCTGGGAATGCCCGGCTTCTACCGGGACTTGCTGAGAGTCTGGAACCTGGTTGCTGTCGACCGGGCCCCCCCTCCGCTGACGGAGGGCGGCGGCCCAGGCGGCCCGCTGGGTGTCGGAGAGGCTCAAATGTGTGGAGCACCTGCGGCTGAGCAAACCCCTGCTCAACCGGAAGTACTCGTCGGACCCAGGCGCCGTAATCCTTCCCGGGAGCCGGTCCCACACAACATGAGTCGCATTTCCTCGACACCCTTCATCTCCCTCCGAGACGCAGGGAGGCGTGTCCTGTACGGGCTCCTCCTCCACACCCTGCACTTCCTCGCCCTGGTCCACCGTCCGGACACTAAGTGGCGGTCGGTGTTGCCTTCCGGTCGCGAGGGGGCCCCGCGGTGGGGGTCCCTCTACGCAGGGATTCTGCCCCTCTCCATCGGGGACCTGGGGTGGAAGATATTGCACCGAGGAGTCCCCTGCAACCTGTTCCTCGCGCGGTTCACAGACTCGCCAGCCGCCTGCCACTTTTGCGGGTTGGAAGAGTCTGTGTACCACGTGTACATGCAGTGTGTGAGGTTGCAGCCCCTGTTCCAATATCTAAAGGGGCTGCTCATTGCTTTTTGGCTGCATTTTTCACCCACCATCCTCATCTTTGGACACCCTGTGCGTAGGGGAGAGGGTAGGGCCAAAGATGTCCTGGTTGGGTTGCTCCTGGGCCAGGCCAAGCTGGCCATCCGTGACTCACAGCGCCAGGCGGAAGAGGGCTCTGCCCGAGCCAGCTGCCTGCTCCTTTTCCGGGGTTACGTCCGTGCCAGGGTAGTGTTGGAGAGGGACTATGCGCTGTCCACGGGCGCCCTGGAGGATTTCCGGGACCGCTGGGCACCGCGGGGGATTGGATATATCCTGGATGGGGATTGTAACATAATTGTATAATAGTTTCAATAGGTATATTTGTTTGTATAATACTCTGGTGGTGGGTTCTGTTTTGGTTTTATTGTATTGTATATATTATTTTAATATTTGAATAAATATTTTTGATTTTAAAAAAAAAGAAGAAAAAAAAGAAAAGAAAAAAAAAAGCTCATCACCAAACTCCACCAGCTAGGCCTCAGCTCGTCGTTATGCGACTGGATCCTGGACTTCCTGCTGGAGCGACCGCAGGCAGTGAGAATGGGCCCGCACCTGTCCTCCACTATCACCCTGAGTCCGGCACACCACAGGGCTGTGTTCTGAGCACCATGCTCTACTCCCTCTTCACACACGACTGTGTTCCTGCATTCGACACCAACACCATCGTCAAGTTTGCAGACGACACAACGGTGATCGGGCTTATCACCAACAGTGATGAAACAAAATACAGAGCGGAGGTGCAGAACCTGGCAGACTGGTGCTCTGATAACAACCTGTCCCTAAATACCACCAAGACCAAGGAGCTGATCATCGACTTCCGTAGGTCACATAACGGGGAATATGCCCCGATCTTTATCAACGGGGACAGTGTGGAGAGAGTGTCCAGCTTCAAGTTTCTGGGCACTCACATTTCGGAGGACCTAACATGATCCAATAACACTGCTGCGCTGGTCAAGAAGGCACAGCAACGACTGTTCTACCTAAGAACACTGAAGAAATCTGGTCTACCCCAACAGCTGCTGACGTCATTCTACCGCTGCACCATAGAGAGCATCCTAACACATGGCATCCCTGTGTGGTATCTCAGCTGCACGGAGGCAGAGAGGAAAGCTCTTCACCGGATAGTCCATAGAGCTCATAGGACCATCGGAACACAGCTACCAGCCTTGGAGGGCATCTACAACACACGATGCCTCAGAAAAGCCACCAGCATCCACAAAGACTCTTCACACCCCTGCAACAGTCTGTTCGAACTTCTACCATCGTTCAGACGATACAA
Organism: Rhinoraja longicauda; assembly: GCF_053455715.1. Lineage (NCBI taxonomy): Eukaryota > Metazoa > Chordata > Chondrichthyes > Rajiformes > Arhynchobatidae > Rhinoraja > Rhinoraja longicauda. The sequence continues at coordinate 722,827 of NW_027601267.1, read as the reverse complement.
GGCCTTCTACGCCCGCACCTCCAGACTCAGGAACAGCTTCATCCCCAGGGCCATAGCTGCTATGAACCGGTCCTGCTGAGCCGGATGGTCACATCGCACAGTGATCCGGCACAGATCTACTTGCACTTTATTCTGTTTTAAAACTGTTACAATTTGTTTCATTGGGTTGTTTAAATTAATACTGACTAGCTAATTAAATTATTGCATCGTATGGGAGGCGCATTCCCAATCTCGTTGTACCCCTGTACAATGACAATAAAGATATATTGTATTGTATTGTGTACCACGTGTACATGGAGTGTGTGAGTCTATGTACCACGTGTATATGGAGTGTGTGAGTCTGTGTACCACGTGTACATGGAGTGTGTGAGTCTGTGTACCACGTGTATATGGAGTGTGTGAGTCTGTGTACCACGTGTACCCATTTAGAACGGATATGAGGAAGAACTTTTTCAGTCAGAGAGTGGTGAAGGTGTGGAATTCTCTGCCTCAGAAGGCAGTGGAGGCCAGTTCGTTGGATGCTTTCAAGAGAGAGCTGGATAGAGCTCTTAAGGATAGCGGAGTGAGGGGGTATGGGGAGAAGGCAGGAACGGGGTACTGATTGAGTGATCAGCCATGATCGCATTGAATGGCGGTGCTGGCTCGAAGGGCTGAATGGCCTACTCCTGCACCTATTGTCTATTGTCTATATGGAGTGTGTGAGTCTGTATACCATGTGTATATGGAGTGTGTGAGTCGGTGTACCACGTGTATATGGAGTGTGTGTCTGTGTACCATGTGTATATGGAGTGTGTGTGTCTGTGTACCACGTGCATGTGGAGTGTGTGTGTATCACGTGTATATGAAGTGTGTGAGTCTGTGTACCACGTGTATATGGAGTGTGTGAGTCTGTGTTCCACGTGTATATGGAGTGTGTGTCTGTGTACCATGTGTACATGGAGTGTGTGTCTGTGTACCACGTGTACATGGAGTGTGTGAGTCTGTGTACCACGTGTATATGGAGTGTGTGAGTCTGTGTACCACGTGTACATGGAGTGTGTTAGTCTGTGTACCACGTGTATATGGAGTGTGTGAGTCTGTGTACCACGTGTATATGGAGTGTATGAGGTTGCAACCCCTGTTTCAATATCTAAAGGGGCTGCTCCTTGCCTCTGGCTGCACTTTTCACCCACCATCCTCATCTCTGGCCACCCTGTGCGTATGGGAGAGGGTAGCAGGGCCAAGGATGTCCTGGTTGGGTTGCTCCTGCGCCTGGCCAAGCTGGCCATCCGTGTCTCACGGCGCCAGGCGGAAGAGGGCTCTGCCCGGGCCAGCTGCCTGCCCCTTTTCCGGGGTTACATCCGCGCCCGGGTGGTGTTAGAGAGGGACTACGCACTGTCCATGGGCACCCTGGGGAGATTTCCGGGACCCCTGGGCACCGTGGGGGATTGGATGTATCCGGGATGGGGATTGTAATATAATTTTAATAGTTTAATTTGTTTGTATAGTATTCTGGTGGTGGGATATGTTTTGTTTTATTGTATTGTAAATATTGTTTTTAAATAATTGAGTATAATTTTTGATAATAATTTTTTTTAAAGCTGATCACCGAGCTCATGGAACTGTGTCTCTGCGTATTTCTCTTCAACTGGATCCTCATCTTCTTCATCCACAGACCACAGTCTGTATGAATTGGCAGCAACTTCCTCCCCGATAACCACCAGTACAGGAGCAGCAGACGGCTGTGTGCTCAGCCCCCTGCTGTACTCACTCTAGACTCAAAGCCAGACAAGGTTCCAACTCCATCTTCAAGGTGGCCGTCGACACCGCCTTTTTGGACGATTTGTACGTGGGAGGTCGTGTCTCACAAATCTGACTGCGTTTTTTGAAGATATGACCAAAAAGGTCGAAGAGGACAGAGCTATAGATGTTGTACAAGCAATGCAAATAATATAATGCAAAGCATTCGACAAAGGTTCCACATGGTAGGCTGCTCTCGAAGGTTAAATCACATCGGATCCAAGGAGGGAAAGCTGAATGGATAGAAAATTGGCCTCATGGAAAGAAGCAGAGGATGATGGTGGAAGGTTGCTTCTCGGACTGGAAGCCTGTGGCTAGTGGTGTGGGATGAGGGATGATCTTATAGAGATATATAATATCATGAGAGAAATAGATGCACAGTCTCTTGCCCAGAGTAGGTGAATCGAGGACCAGACGACATAGGCTTATGGTGAGGGGAATTTAAAAAAAATACGGGTAATATTTTCACACAAAGGGTCGTGGGTATATGGAACAAGCTGCCAGAAGAGGTAGTTGAGGCTGGGACTATCATTTAATAAACAGCACATAAATATGCTCATATAGAAACATAGAAAATAGGTGCAGGAGGAGGCCATTCAGCCCTGCGAGCCAGCACCGCCATTCATTGTGATCATGGCTGATCATCCACAATCAGTAACCTGGGCCCAACTTCACCCCATATCCCTTGATTCCGCTAGCCCCCACAGCTATCTCACTCTCTTAAATCCATCCAGGATTTGGCTTCCACTGCCCTCTGTGGCAGAGAATTCCACAAATTCACAACTCTCTGGGTGAAAAGGTTCCTTCTCACCTGTTTTAAATGGCCTCCCCTTTATTCGAAGACTGTGGCCCGTGGTTCTGGACTCGCCCAACATTGGGAACATTTTTCCTGCATCCAGCTTGTCCAGTCCTTTTATAATTTTATACATTTCTATCCTGGTGTAAACTGCCAAATCCCACTGAGTCAGATCACTGTGGGAATTCAAACTTTCTTGTGGTGAACTACAGGTAAAGTGGACCAAAGGTGGACTAAGTGTGATGTGTGCACAGTGACTGGCTGGTTGGTGATCAGGTGAGGTTCTGCTGGTTGCACCTTGGGAGGATTGTGAACTGAGAAGAGACTGGAGAGGCTGCAAGGGTGAATGAGAAGGAACTGGACAATGGAACATGGAAATTTGAGGCTATCCACTTTGATGAATTTTGATCCAATGAATACAAGCCTAGTCTTTTCAATCTTTCCTCGTATGACAGTCCCGCCATCCCAGGGCTCAATCTCGTGAACCTATGCAGCACTGCCTCAATTACAAGGATGTCCTTCCTCAAATTAGGAGACCAAAATTGTACATAATAATTCAGATGTGGTCTTACCAGGGCCCTATACAACTGCAGAAGAACCTCTTTACTCCTATACTGAAATCCTCTCGTTATGAAGGCCAGCATGCCAATTGGCTTTCTTCACTGCCTGCTGCACGCCAACTTTCAGTGACTGGTGTACAAGGACACCCAGGTCTCGCTGCACTTCCCCCTTACCTAACCTGACATCATTGAGTTAATAATCTGCCTCCTTGTTTTTGCCGCCAAAGTGGATAATCTCACATTTATCTATATTATACTGCATCTGCCATGCATCTGCCCACTCACTCAACCTGTCCAGGTCACCCTGCAACCTCCTAACATCCTCTTCGCAGTTCACAATGCCACCCAGCTTTGTGTCATCTGCAAACTTGCTAGTGTTACTTCTATTTCCTTCATCCAAATTATTAATATATATGGTAAACCGTTGCGGCCTTGCGACACTCCACTCGCCACTGCCTGCCATTCTGAAAAGGACCTGTTTACTCCTACTCTTTGGTTCCTGTCTGCCAACCAATTCTCTATCCATGTCAACACCCTACCCCCAATACCATGTGCTCTAATTCTACTCACCGATGGGACCTTATCAAAGGCTTTCTGAAAGTCTAGATACACTACATCCACTGGCTCCCCTTCATTCATTTTACTTGTATTTGAATTTCCTTGTATTTGAATTTCCTCAAAAAATTCCAGAAGATTAGTCAAGCATGATTTCCCTTTCATAAATCCATGCTGACTGGGAGTTATCCTTCTACTGCTATCCAAATGCACCGTTATTACCTCTTTAATAATTGACTCCAGCATCTTTCCCACCACCGATGTCAGGCTAACTGGTCTGTAATTCCCTGTTTTCTCTCTCGCTCTTTTCTTGAAAAGTGGGATAACATTAGCTATCCTCCAATCCACAGGAACTGATCCTGAATCTATTGAACATTGGAAAATGATCACCAATGCGTCCACTATTTCTAGAGCCACCTCCCTGAGTACCCTGGGATGCAGACCATCAGGCCCTGGGGATTTATCAACCTTGAGTCCCATCAGTCTACCAATACTATTTCTCGCCAATTGCAAATTTCTTTCAGTTCCTCTACCCCCCTAGATCCTCTGTCCTCCAGTACATCCGGGAGATTGTTTGTGTCTTCCTTAGTGAAGACAGATCTGAAGTACCTGTTCAACTCTTCTGCCATTTCCTTGTTACCCATAATAATTTCACCCATGTCTGCCTTCAAGGGACCCACATTTGACTTTGCTACTCTTTTTCTCTTAACATATCTAAAGAAGCTTTTACTGTCCTTCTTTATATTCTTGGCCAGCTTCCCCTCATACTTCATCTTTTCACCCCGTATTGCCCGATTTGTTACCTTCTGTTGTCCTATGAAAGTTTCCCAATCCTCTGACTTCCGGCTACTCTTTGCTGTGTTATACATCTTTTCTTTTAGTTTTATTCCATCCCTAACTTCCCTTGTCAGCCACGTTTGCCTCCTACTCCCTTTAGAATCTTTCTTCCTCTTTGGAATGAAATGATCCTGTGTCTTCCGGATTATGCCCAGAAATTCCTGCCATTGCTGTTCCACCATCATTCCTGCTAGGATCCCTTTCCAGTCGACCTTGGCCAGCTCCTCTCTCATGCCTTCATAGTCCCCTTTGTTCAACTGCAACACTGACACTTCCGATTTAACCTTCTCCCTCTCAAATAGCAGATTAAAACTAATCATATTATGATCACTACCTCCTTTACCTCGAGTTCTCTTTATCAAATCTGATTCATTGGACAACACTAAATCCAGAATTGCCTTTTGTCTGGTAGGCTCCATTACAAGCGACTCTAAGAATCCATCTCGGAGGAACTCTACAAACTCTCTTTCTTGGGGTCCCATTCTACCTGCGTATTGAAATCCCCCATCACCACAGTGGCATTACCTTTGTTACAATGCAGATAACTCCAATTAGTGTCTTCTTACCATTACAATTCCTCAACTCTATCCACAGTGACTCTACCTCGTCACCCCTCACAAGGGACTGAATTTCGTCCCTCACCAGCAGAGCTACCCCACCGCCTCCGCCCACCTGCCTGTCCTTTCTATAGGATATACATAACCCTGAATATACATATTATTATGTATGAATATACTATAGGATATACATAACCCACTTAGGCCTGAATATACATAACCCAGGCCTGATACTCCTGCAGCCACGTCTCTGTAATCCCCACAATGTCATATCTACCAATCTCTAACTGAGCCTCAAGCTCATCTACTTTACTTCTTATACTTCACGCATTCATATACAATACAATATACAAATATGGCAGGTTTGGAGGGATAGGGACCAAACAGGGGCAGGTAAGACAAGTGTACACAATAGACAATAGACAATAGGTGCAGGAGTAGGCCATTCGGCCCTTTGAGCCAGCACCACCATTCAATGTGATCATGGCTGATCATTCTCAATCAGTACGCCGTTCCTGCCTTCTCTCCATACCCCCTGATTCCGCTATCCTTAAGAGCTCTATCTAGCTCTCTCTTGAATGCATTCAGAGAATTGGCCTCCACTGCCTTCTGAGGCAGAGAATTCCACAGATTTACAACTCTGACTGAAAAGGTTTTTCCTCATCTCCGTTCTAAATGGCCGACCCCTTATTCTTAAACTGTGGCCCCTGGTTCTGGACTCCCCCAACATTGGGAACATGTTTCCTGCCTCTAGCGTGTCCAACCCCTTAATAATCTTATGGTTCGATAAGCTGGGACATGTTGGCCGCTGTGGGCAAGTTGGGTCGAAGGGCCTGTTTCCACGCAGTATCCCTCTACGAGGACTCAGAATATAGGATATAGGTGGATCTGGCAGTGGGAAGAGCGGCTGTGGGAAGAGCGAGTGGCAGCTTTGAAGAGCGAGCGGCGAGCCTGGGGATTGGCTGTGACATTGCGATTGATTGATTGAAGCTTATATGAAAGTAAGGCCAGGTCTAGCGGAGTGGCCTGTTGGGAGCGGCCTTGTTGAGGTGAATTCCCTGGGGAAGGTAAAGTGTGAGTCTTTGGATGAGGAGTCTTCGGTGAGAAGACTATGTTTAATCAGCTCTGTGTCTGTTCCGATATTTACGTGCAGTGATGGCAGGAATGTTGTTGCAGTGTGTTTCTTGCAGGATGTGGGAAGTCAGGGGCACTGACCACTACACCTGTGGGAACTGTGTCCAGATGCAGATCTTTTGCTTCAATCAGGTCGTCACTCTGAAAATACAGGAGGAGCGATGGTTAGAGACAGCAATGGGATTAAACGTGTGCAGGAGACCTCAGTGGATGTACCTCTTGAAAACAGGTACACCCTCTTGGGAGCTGTCGGGGCAGGTGACACTGCCAGTCTGAACGGCAGGCAGGTCTGTGACTCGAATCCTGGAGCGGAGGCTCAACCAGAGAGACCGACATCGGGCAAAGCTATAGTGGTGGGAGACTCCATAGTCAGAGGTGCGGAGAGGAGATTCTGCGGCAACAGGCAAGACGCAAGGATGGTGTGTTGCCTCCCTGGTGTCAGGGTCCAAGACGTCCCAGACCGATTGCAGGACAACTTCAAGATGGAAGGGGAGCAGCTGGAAGTAGTTGTGCATGTAGGCACAAACGACATAGGTTTGCTTCCAGTACCTCGTGTTAGTGAGGGGAGGAACAGAGTGATAGGGGATCTGAATGCGTGGCTGAGAAGTTGGTGCAGGGGGTAGGGATTTAGATTCCTTGACCTTTGGGATCTCTTCTGGGGCAGGGGTGACCTGTACAAAAGGGATGGGTTGCACCTTAACTGGAGGGGACAAATATTCTGGCAGGCAGGTTTGCTAGTGCTACATTGGTGGATTTAAACTAAATAGTAGGGGGGGGGGGGGGGGGGGTGGAGTCAATAACATGGAAGCGTATGCGTGGAGTTAACAGGAAAGAGAGTGCAGGAAAGGTCACGGAAGTCTCCAGAAATAACAGGACAAAAAGTTTAAAAAGGGGGAAGGGAGTAAGGTTGGGTAAAATCAGAATGGGTGTGAACACCGAATTGAAGGTATTACATTTGAATGCATGTAGCATTAGGAACAAAGTGGATGAGCTTGTAGCACAGTAGGAAATTGGCAGGTTTGAGGTTGTAGGCATTAGCTCCCAGTTCCGATCCTCTTGAAGCCATAAGGTTACCTGAGGATCGGAACTGGGAGCTAAATATTCAAGGATACACATCATATCGCAAGGGCAAACAGGCGGCCAGAGGGGATGGGATAGAACTGCTGGTAAGGAAATCCAGTCCGTAGCAAAGGGTGACATAGGATCAGTCCCTGTTGGTAGAGCTGACAAACTGCAAGGGTAAAAAGACTCTAATTGGAGTTATTTACAAGCCCCCTCAATCAGTAGCTAGGATATTGGGTTCAAGTTGCATCAGGAAATAAAATTGACAGTGTTCATGGGAGATTTCAACATGCAGGTAGACTGGGAAAATCAGGCTGGCACTGGACCCCAAGATAGAGAATTTGTCGAGTGCCTCTGAGATAGTTTCTAGGAGCAGCTGTCGTGGAGCCTCCCAGGGATAAGGCAATTCTAGTTTTAGTGTTGTGCAATTAACCAGATTTAACGAAGAGAACTTGAGGTAAAGGAACCGCTAGGAGGTAGTGACCACAATATGATAAGATTTAGGGAGGCTGTAGATGTTGTTTACCTTTATTTTCAAAAGGCCTTCGATAAGGTGCCGTAAGGCTGTTAGGGAAGATGAGAGCCCATGGTATTAAAGGGCAGATACCAGCATGGATAGCAGGTTGGCTGGATGGCAGCAGGCAAAGAGTGGCAATAAAGGGGCTTTTTCAGGTTGGCTGCCAGTGACTAGCGGAGTTCCGCAGGAGTCGGTGCTGGGGCCGCTACTCCTCACGTTGTACATTAATGACTTGGACGAGGGGATTGAAGGCTTTGTGGCTAAGTTTGCAGATGATGCTAAGGTAGGTGGAGGGGCAGGGAGTGTAGAGGAAGCAAGGACTCTGCAGAAGGACTTGGACAGGTAAGGAGAGTGGGCAGAGAAGTGGCAGAAGAAATTCAGTGTAGAGTCATGCATTTTGGTAATAAGAATAAAGGCGTAGATTCTTTTCTAAATGGAGTGAGAATCCAGAAATTGGAGGTGCAAAGAGAGTTGGGAGTGCTAGTGCAGGACTCCCAAAAAGTCAATTTGCAAGTCAAATCGGTAGTAAGGAAGGCAAATTCAATGCATATAGCATTTATATCAAGAGAACTGGAATACAAAAACAGAGATGTAATGTTGAGGCTCTATAAGGCTGGTCAGGCCGCATATGGAGTACTGTGTGCAAATTCTGAGGAAGGATGATAGACACAAAATATTGGAGTAACTCAGCGGGTCCGGCAGCATCTCTGGAGAGAAGGAATGGATGACATTTTGGGTCGAGACCCTTCTTCAGTCTGAAGAACCATATCTGAGGAAGGATATGCTGGCTCTGGAGACGGTCCAGAGGAGGTTTACAAGAATGATCCCAGGAATGAGTGGGTTAGCATATGATGAGCATTTGACAGCACTGGGCATATACTCGCTGGAGTTTAGAAGGTTGAGGGGGGGGGCCTCATTGAAACTCACAAAATAATGAAAGGCATAGATAGAGTGGACGTGGAAAGGATATTTTCACTGGTGAGAGAGTCTGGAACTATAGGTCATAGCCTCAGAATTAAAGGGCTTTCTTTTAGAAAGGAGGTGAGGAAGAACTTCTTTAATCAGAGGGTAGTTAAAATCTGTGGAATTCATTGCCACAGAGGGCTGTGGAGGCCAAGTCAGTGGATATTGTTAAGGAAGAGATAGAGAAATTATTAATTAGAATTCTTGATTTGCAAAATGACAGCACATGGTATTGGGGATAGGGTGTTGACATGGATAGAGAATTGGTTGGCAGACAAGAAGCAAAGAGTAGGAATAAACGGGTCCTTTACAGAATGGCAGGCAGTGGAGAGTGGCTGGCTGGGGCCGCAACTATTTACAATATATATTAATGATTTGGATGATGGAATTAGAAGTAACAAGAGCAAGTTTGTGGATGACACAAAACTGGGTGGCAGTGTGAACTGCGAAGAGGACTTGGACTTGGACAGGTTGAGTGAGTGGGCAGATGCATAGCAGATGTAGTATAATATAGATAAATGTGAGGTTATCCACTTTGGCGGCAAAAACAAGGAGGCAGATTATTATCTCAATGGTGTGTAGACACAAAATGCTGGAGTAACTCAGCGGGTCAGGCAGCATCTCGGGAGAGAAGGAATGGGGGACGTTTCGGGTCGAGACCCTTCTTTAGGCTGATGTCGGGGGAGGGGGCGAGACAAAGATAGGATGTAGTTGGAGACAGGAAGAATGGTGGGAGAACTGGGAAGGGGGAGGGGAAAGAGAGGGGAAGCAGGGACTACCTGAAGTGGAAGAAGTCAACGTTCATACCGCCGGGGTGTAAACTGCCCTAGCAAAATATGAGGTGCTGTTCCTCGAATTTGCGTTGGGCCTCACTCTGACAATGGAGGAGGCCCAGGACAGAATGGTCAGATTGGGAATGGGAGGGGGAGTTGAAGTGCAGGTTGGTTGAGTCGGACTGAGCAGAGGTGTTCAGCGAAACGATCGCCGAGCCTTTGATTGGATAGACTATTTCAGTCCTTAGATGGAGTTGAGGGGGGTGGTAAAGAGACAGGTGTTGCATCTCCTACGGTTGCAGGGGAAACTACCTGGGGAGGGGGTAGTTTGGGTGGGAAGGTGCGAGTGGACCAGGGAGTTACGGAGGGAACAGTTTCTGCGGAACGCAGAAAGGGGTAGAGATGGGAAGATATGGCCAGTGATGGGATCCTGTTAAAGGTGGCGGAAATGTTGGAGGATGATTTGTGGTATGCAACGGCTGATGGGGTGGAAGGTGAGGACAAGGGGGACTCTATCCTTGTTACGAATGGGAGGAAGGGGAGCAAGAGCGGAGCTGCGGGATATAGAGGAGGCCCTAGTGAGAGCCTCATCTATAATGGAAGAAGGGAACCCCCGTTTCCTTAATGAATGAGGACATCTCTGATGCCCAAGTATGGAACACTTCATCCTGGGCGCAGATGTGGCGTAGGCAGAGGAATTGGGAGTAGGGGATAGAGTTTTTACAGGCAACAGGGTTGGAAGAAGTGTAGTAAAGATAGCTATGGGAGTAGGTCGGTTTGTAATAGATGTCGGTCACTAGTCTGTCTCCTGCGATGGAGATGGTGAGATCCAGAAACAGTAGGGGATGTCGGAGATGGTCCAGGTATATTTAAGAGCAGGATGGAAATTAGTAGTGAAATTGATGAAGTCAGTGAGTTATGCATGGGTACAAGAGGTAGCACCAATGCAGTCGTCAATGTAGCGGAGGTAGAGTTTGGCGATAGGTCCAGTGTACGCCTGGAACAGGGAATGTTCGACGTACCCGACAAAGAGGCAGGCGTAGCTAGGGCCCAGGCGAGTGCCCATAGCTAAGCCTTGGATTTGGAGGAAGTGGGAGGAGTCAAAGGAGAAGGTATTGAGGGCAAGGACCAGCAGTGGAGCCCGGGGCCTGCGGGCGGGCGATCGAGTCGCTGTTGAGGAGGTGGGAGCGGTCTGGAGACGAGCAAGTTTCCGATTCTTAGTGGAGTCCAGGTAGGAGAGGAAGCGTGTGTTGAGGGCTTGGATCCGGCGTTGGATAAAGTATGGTTGGGATCCGTTGCAGGTGTGGGTGGGTGAGGCCCGGAGCTGCGGGAGAGTCAGAGAGAGGGCCTGCTGGTGGTGGCGCATCGCAGCCAGTGTACAACGTAGGGCAAGGAAGGAAAATTGTTGGGAAAAGCGGCAGGTAGATTGTCAGAGCCTGTGGTCCGAGTTTGGTCCGAACTGGGAGGTCTGGAACTGGAACTGGAAACCACGAGGTAGAAGATGGAGGCGCAGACAAGTCCCGAGAAAACAGACGTGGCTGTGGTAGCGAGTCTGGGTCAAAACGTGGTTGTAGAGTAGGAGGGCAGGAGGAAGCACAGAGGGGGAGCAGTGAGAGAGCATGTTGCTAAACTCTCATCGAAGAGAGGAGGAGAACTTCTTCAAAGTAGACATACCTTGAGGAGAAATCGCAGTGGAGCAACAAGATGTGTAGGAAAAAAAAACTGCGGATGCTGGTTCAAATCGAATGTAGACACAAAATGCTGGAGAAACTCAACGGGTCAAGCATCTCAGGAGAGAAGGAATGGGTGACGTTTTGTGTCGAGATCCTTCTTCAGACTGATATCAGGGGAGGGGGTGGAACAAAGATAGGATGTACTCGGAGACAGGAAGAATGCTGGGAGAACTGGGAAGAGGGAGGGGATAGAGAGGAAGCAGGGACTACCTGACGTGGGAGAAGTCAACATTCATACCGATGGAGTGTAAACTGCCCAAGCAAAATATGAGGTGCTGTTCCTCCCTGGTCCACTCGTCCCTTCCTACCCAAACCATCCTTTCCCCGGGCACTTTCCCCTGCAACCGCAAGAGATGCAACACCTGTCCCTTTACCTCCCCACTCGACTCCATCCAAGGACCCAAACAGTCTTTCCAGGTGAGGCAGAGGTTCACCTGCACCTCCTCCAACCAATATTGTATCCGCTGTTCCAGGTATCAACTCCTCTACATCGGCGAGACCAAACGCAGGCTCAGCAATTGTTTCGCTCAACACCTTCGCTCAATCCGCCTTAACCAACCTGATCTCCCGGTGGCTGAGCACTTCAACTCCCCCTCCCACTCCCAGTTTGACCTTTCTGTCATGGGCCTCTTCCAGTGTCATAGTGAGGCCCACCGCAAATTGGAGGAACAGCATCTCATATTTCGCTGCCAGCTTACAGCCCAGTGGTATGAACATTGACCTCTCTAACTTTAGATAGCTCCTCTGTCCCTCCCTTCCCCTCCCCCTTCCCAGTTCTCCCTGTCTTCCTGTCTCCACCTATATCCATTCTTTGTCCCGCCCCCCTGACATCAGATTGGAGGAACATCAAATTGGAGGAACAACATCTCATATTTCACTACCAGTTGGTAGCGACCAATACCAGTTCGCAACCAATATTGGTTGGAGTCTGAAGAAGGGTCTCGACCCGAAACGTCACCCATTCCTTCTCTCCAGAGATGCTGCCTGAACCGCTGAATTACTCCAGCATTTTGTGATACCTTCGATTTGTACCAGCATCTGCAGTTATTTTTCTACACATATTGACTTGTTGCATCACGGCCTAGTTCGGCAACTCGAACGCCCAGGAACAAAGAAGATTGCAAAAATGGTGAACACTGCCCCGTCCATCATGGGCACTGACCTCCCCACCATCGAAGGGATCTCCACGAGTCGCGGCCTCAAAAAGGCAGCCAGCATCAGAGACCCACACCACACTGGCTGGCCACACTCTCATTTCACTCCTGCCATCAGGAGGAAGGTATAGGAGCCTGAAAACTGTAACGGCCAGGCTCAGGAGTAGATTATTCCCTACAACCATCAGGTTATTAAACAGTACACCCTCAAAATAGGCTCCAAACCTTTTAGACTTGGGGGCATTATATTTGACTTTGCCCTACAATTGTCCATTTATTTGCCTGATTTTAAAAATATACTAGACCAAGTGAACCCGTTGGGCCCATTCCTCGTAGAGGGGGGACAGGGAAGGGGAGAGGGTATGATTGAGTGAGGCCTAGACCCAAAGCCTCTCTTGTATTGTAGCACCCTCAACCCCCCACTCAATCCCCCTTATCCCCCCTCCTCCCCCTACTGACCCACTCCATCCCCCCCACCACCCCCACTTGCCCCTCCCCTGCCCCCACCCGGGACGCAGGGGGGTGGAGTGGCTGAGTGTTAGACCAATGCAGTAGAGGTTTGGGGGAGTTTCAAAGGGGGTTCAGGGGAGATGAATTGTGTGAATGGAGGGTGGAAGAGAGGGGGGATAATGGGGCTGGGGGATGGAGTGGGTGAGAAGAGGATAAGGGGGTGGGTTGTGGGGGGGGATGATAAGGAGTTGAGGGGGTGTGGATGGAGTGGATGAGTGCGGCTCTTAAAAAAAAAACTGAAACCAATTTAAGTTGTAGCACAGGTTTGGGGAGTTTTAAGAGGGATTAAGGGGGGAATGGAGTGCTTGAGTGGGGCTCTGAAGAAAAATCCTAAACACAATTTCAGTTAATGCAGGAAAGGTTTGGGGGGGGTTTTGGGGGGGGGGGGTTGAGGTGGGAATGGAGTGCGTGAGTGAGGGGGGGGGTTGAGGTGGAAATGGAGCGGCTGAGTACAGGGGGGGTGTTAGACCAATGCAGTGGAGGTTTGGGGAGTTTTAAAGGGGGCTCAGGGGGGATGAATTGGGTGAATGGAGAGTGGGGAGGGGGGTATAAGGGGGGTTGTGGCAGCGGATGATAAGTGGGGTTGAGGGGGTGTGGGTGGAGTGGGGCTCTTACAAAAACCTGAAACCAATTTAAGTTAATGCAGCACAGGTTTGGGGGGTTTTAAGGGGGATTGAGGGGGAATGGAGTGCGTGAGCGGGGTTCTGAAAAAAATCCCAAACACAATTTCAGTTAATGCAGGAGAGGTTTGGGGGAGTTTTAACGGGGGGTTGAGGTGGGAATGAGGGGGGGTTGAGCTGGGAATGGAGTGCGCTCCCCCCCTCTCCTTTTCCTCCCCCCCTCCCCTCTCCCCCTTCTCCTCCCCTTCTCCCCCCCCTCCCCCCCCCCTCCTCCCCCCCTCTCCTCTGCGGTCAGCGCGGCCCGATCTGAGGAATGGCAAGCGCGAGGCATGCCGGGACGGGCGGCTGTGCTCCAGGGGGGCATTAGTGAAAGGTCCGGGGGGGGTGGGGGCGGGGGAGCACATTAGTGAATGGTCCGCGGGGGGGGGGGGCGGGGAGCACATTAGTGAATGGTCCGCGGGGGGGGGGGCGGGGGAGCACATTAGTGAATGGTCCGCGGGGGGGGGGGGGGCGGGGGAGCACATTAGTGAATGGTCCGTGGGGGGGGGGGGGGGGCGGGGGAGCACATTAGTGAATGGTCCGCGGGGGGGGGGGGCGGTGGAGCACATTAGTGAATGGTTGAATGGTCCGCGGGGGGTGGGGCATTAGTGAAAGGTCCGCGGGGGGGGGGGCGGGGGAGCACATTAGTGAATGGTCAGCGGGGGGGGGGGGGGAGCACATTAGTGAATGGTCCGCGGGGGGGGGGGGGAGCGGGGGAGCGCATTAGTGAATGGTCCGCGGGGGGGGGGCGGGGGCGGGGGAGCACATTAGTGAATGGTCCGCGGGGGCGGGGGAGCACATTAGTGAATGGTCCGCGGGGGGGGGGGGGCATTAGTGAATGGGTCGCGGGGGGGGGGGGGGCGGGGGAGCACATTAGTGAATGGTCCGCGGGGGGGGCGGGGAGCACATTAGTGAATGGTCCGCGCGGGGGGGGGGGGGGGGAGCACATTAGTGAATGGTCCGCGGGGGGGGGGGGGGGCGGGGGGTGGGACATTAGTGAAAGGACCGCGGGGGGCGGGGGGAGCACATTAGTGAATGGTCCGCGGGGGGGGGGGGGGGCGGGGTAGCACATTAGTGAATGGTCCGCGGGGGGGGGGGGGGGGGCGAGCTGATCTGTTGAAGACATGATCATCGCATTGACGCTGAAGCCCTTCAAGAAATGGGTTAGAAATGAAAAAATTAAACTTTAAAATCTCTCTAGCTTTAAAAATGTAGCTTCAATTTGAATGGAAGTAGTTTTAATATATGGCCAGGATAATGGTGAATATGGTGGTGCAGAAATTGTAGAGCTATGGTGTACCGTTTTGACTGCACGAGCGTCAGAAGTTAAGCTGCCCACATACACACGGACACAGAGTTTTAGTAATAGACTAGACCAAGTTG